>NW_010308753.1:0-38410 GCF_000700745.2 Antrostomus carolinensis
TTTCCCTGCCTTCCCTTTAATCGTGACCCATTAGCTCTCACTTATCTCCTCATCCATCCCCAGGTGGAGCTCCGTGGTTGCTGACATAGAGGACAACACCCCCTCCTCATCTTCCCTGCCTGTCCTTCCTGAAGAGCCTGTATCCTTCCATTCCAACACTCCAGTCATGGCAGCCATCCCACCATGTCTCCGTGATGCCAATCAGGTCATATCCCTGCAGGCACGCATACATTTCCAGTTCTTCTTACTTATTGGCCCTGCCACAACCCCAGTGAAGTTGACTTTGACTTGCTGGCTGGAGCAGCTGGAATCCCAGTGTGGTGCTCTTCAGGCATGTACCTCCCAGAGTTACTACTAGCAGTCCCAGTTATATCCCCTTCCCCTTCCAATCCAGTTTAAAGCTCTGTCAATGAGCCCTGCTAATCCTTGCCCCAGGATCCTTTTGCCCTTCTGAGACAGGTGTATCCCATCTTTTGTCTGTAGCCCTGATGCTATGTAAACCTCTCCATGGTCAAAGAAACCAAAATTCTGCCTGTGGTAGCAGCCTCTAAGCCATGTGTTGATCAGATATGTCTTCCTGTTCCTATCAGCAAACCTCCCTGCCACTGAAGGGGTTGAGGAAAAAATTACCTGTTCACCTGATCCTGCAACCAGTCTAATTTGACGGTGTAATTTCCAATAGTGTCCAGTAGATGGAGCCGTAGGTCCGAAGAGGCCAACTCAGTGGGCTTTCGCCACTAGCAGCCTCTAAGCCATGTGTTGATCAGATATGTCTTCCTGTTCCTATCAGCAAACCTCCCTGCCACTGAAGGGGTTGAGGAAAAAATTACCTGTTCACCTGATCCTGCAACCAGTCTAATTTGACGGTGTAATTTCCAATAGTGTCCAGTAGATGGAGCCGTAGGTCCGAAGAGGCCAACTCAGTGGGCTTTCGCCACGGGAAGACAAAGTAAACCGTGAATAGATCAAGAGTTTCTAACAGATACCACCCAAAATGCGAGGATAGTGCAAACAAAATGTACAAAAACTGGGCTACTTTCACAGTCATTGTCACACAGAACAGTTGGAAAAAACCCTTAATCACATTTTTATAGCCAATGATCAATGCAATGAAAAGCAAGTATGGACTCATATCCCACAGTTCTGATGATAACCCCCTGATAAAATATAGCAACATGGTAACCATTTTGTTAAAGCACTGGCCAACACTGTCTTTATCTCAACCCTTTGTGACCCACATTGGGCGCCAAAATGACTGTGATAGTTTCACTGGGCCAGCCCTTGGCCAGCAGCCAACACAGACGTTCACCCACTTCCCCCCCAACCCCAGGGGATAGGGGAGAGGATTGGGGGACAAGGATAAGGAGGCTTGTAGGTTGAGATAAGAACAGTTTAATAATAGAGAGAAAAACTTAAAATAATACTAATATTAAAATAGTAGTGATAGTACTAGTAACAAAATATGCAAATGGGTGACACCCAATATTATAGCTCACCCCCCTCCTGACCGAGCCCGGCCTGTTCCCAGATAAAGATCTCGGAGGAGCGACAATCCCGAACTGAAACCTCAATCCCGGAAGAACGAGAGCCCGAGCGAAAGCCAGAGAGAGCTAAAAGAGGAAGAGACCCTCACTAATATAGTGGACATGATGTGATATGATATTGACTAACCCATTGACATATCTAACTGTCAGTTAAGTTTATTAATTTAAATATTCATCACCCCCCTTAAATCTTGAGCTTGTGGACTAACAGAACACAAAGTCCTTCACTTCCAGTGACAAAAATGTAAACATTGGTATGTTATCGCTGTCTCTCTCATAGAAAATCCCAGGCTGAAAGCAAAACGCAGCACAATTCTAGCTATTGAAAAAGAAACCCAGCTCCGTTTCAGCTAAAATCCAGGACACAATACTGCGCAGATTTTTTGCTCTAATTTTTGGATATGCAGACCTGAGAAAACCGGAGACTACCTGGTGCCCAAATATGAGCTTTAATTTTCTTTAAGATTTGTTCACTGTTCTGTAACTTTCTTTTTTCAGCAAATAAATTTATTGTTATTGTTCAAAAGCGAAAAGTCTGATGCATCACCCGTAATCACATTTAACTAAGAACTTAGCAGCTGTTTTAAAATCATGTATGATTCAGGTTGTACTGCCTTCAGAAAGTACTAAATTTCAAGACCTTGGTTTAACATTTTGGGAAGCTGAGATAAAACCCAAATACAAGGTGATAACAAGTGATTGTCATGATATTATCTCAATGCAGTAAATTAAAGACATCCCAGAATCAATCTGATAACACAGGAAACAATTTCTGATTACAAACTACTGACTTGACAGCACTGGAAAAACTTTCTGTGAAGTGATCTGAAAGAACAGCACAAAAATAATCACAGAATTATTAGTTTGAATAAAAGCTGAAATTTTTCATTGACGTTATTCATGACCCTTCTTAATTTTCAGTGCTAAGGCAGTGCAACAAAGTAATTTAAAGTCTGATGGTCCCCAATACACCAGGACACTAGTCTGTAGTTATTGGTAGTTTCATAGACACTTCTAGATAGTTTTTCTTCAGATGCTTCAAAGAGAAAATTACATAAATGAGGTAAAATCTGTCACATTAAATCTCAAACCAGCAATGCTGGAACATACCTTGTTTCATGAAAAAATGAGAAGAAAACTATTTTAAAATGAGACAGAGAATGTAAATTGACAACCTGCTAATGGAAAAAGATGGCATAGATAAATTTTTGTGTTCCAGATCGTCTGTATGTTGTAATTGGAAGGTATGTGAAGGCTTTGGGGTTTGTGTTTGTTTGTTTGTTTTACTACTGTTGTTACTTCCTAGAGCACAGTATAAGCTATGCAATATGCAAATCATACCAAACTGAATACCAACTACAAATTATTACATGGCTGGAGGAAACACATCTGCAAAATATTGTTGGGTTTTTTTTTTCAGACAGAACTGAGGTAGGATTGAAAAAAAGAAAAGCTGTACACCAAGGTCATATAATAGTTTTCACTTCATGGAGGTAGATGATGGTAACAAAAGAAAAGAAAATAAATTAATCAAGTAGACTGGCTGGATATATGACCAGGTCACTATTATCGACTTTTAGGATAAATAAAGTAAAAATTTTATGCACTCAGAAAAAGGATGTTGGTTGTGAGTTACACTGTGATCATACCATAGAGCACTGATTAAAACAAAATAATAGAAGGTATAGAAAGAAAAACATTCAAAATGTTCCAGAAACTGAAACATACAGGACAAAGAAAGACAACAAATGTATTCCTGTGTGAATGAACACTGTTGGTATAAGAGGAAGAGTCCTCAGGTGTCTAGGAAGACAGGTTTTCTTATTGATTTTTCTTCATGTGCATTAAGTATAAATATCTCCGATGAGGCAGAGCCTGCTTCTATAACATCCACACCTCAGTCATCTTCATACATGGTAAACTCAGCCAATCTGTTTGTTCAGATTCTAGTAGAAGGCATATGTCCTGAAATTAATTCAAAGACAAACAGCCTGAGAGATTTAGAAAGCTCTTCGGTGGAATGTAGATTATCTTCAGGATCCACCTTTAGGTATAGTCATGGAACTTTGATTAAACAAGAAGATTGTAACTTTAAATCCTACTATATTCTGAATTACTTTGTACGGTACTATTGCTTTAAAAAGTTTTATCTGTAAAAGAAGGTTATTTCCTTTTTTCTTATTACTTTTAGTGAATAATGAATTTAGTGAATTTTGTGGTTGACGTGCTTTTATTGATTAAAAAGCAAGAAAAATAAGGTTTACAAGAAATGGTGCACAATCAATGGGCAAAAGACAAGCTTTCACTGAATAAACATACATTTCTATAGTACAAGGCCAGGAAAAAAAAGAGAGTTGCTATTTGATTAATCTATAATTCCTTTTGATGAAATATTGTACTCTTCATCTCTTGGAAACTGTAAGGAAATTTCTCTATATAGATGATTCAAAGAGATCAATCACTAATGTCTGTTACTCAGTCTGTCAGAACAGAAAGGAATTCTGAAAATGTTCAATATGTAGCATTCATCTGACACTGAAGGAAAGGAAATAGATATTTGTACTTTGTGTTCACAAAATTACTTTCTCTACATTTGTGTGAATATTTCTCAATTCAGCTTAAGCTTTTATTTCTGTCAGTTTAACTTCTCCATATGCATGAATTTATGGAAAGGTCATACAGACTGGATACTGGACTAGGAATGTGATTTTTTTTGTTGTTGTTGGTTTTTTTTGTCTTCAAGTGCTGGTCTGCATATGTACAAAATTTACGACTGAGTCAAGAGTACTAAAACCTAAAATCTCTGTCAGTAAATACCCATGTCAGCTCTCATTACATCCATAGCTAATAAAGGTACTTCTGAAATCTGGACCAAATTGACTACCAGTAGGCTTACATGCCCCTAGGTTTTTTGCAGGACCAAGAAGAGTGACTTTGGTAGCCTGAGAAACAGCTCAGCAGGTAGCATTGTTGAAGAGTTGCAGGCATAGGTAACATCAAATCCTCAACATCCAAGAGTTGTCATTAAGATGTTACATCAACATCCCACAGCTGTTGTTACATTGTTGAATCAGGTTGTTAGTTAATTTTTATTCTCTCTCCACTATCAGGAATGAATTCTATGTCAGGACTGCAAGACCTTAGCAGACTTAAACTGCCTATGAAAAATTTTCTTCTGGAGTATCCCTTGCTGTCAAATATTTCAGCCATTGTATTAAGATTTTCAGCAGCATGATATTTATTATTCTTGGGTTTGATGCTGCATAAGGCTATCCTTCCTGTTCTGACTGATGGTGTATTTTCTCCTGTTCTTCACCTTCACAGAAAGAGTAGTCCCGATTCTGGATGGCAAGTGAGCTTCCTTTTCATAGCTTTGTCAGATTTTTCTTAAGAGAAAGCAAAACATTCATCTGCTCCATTGGCTCTTTGGTCATTGGAGAAAAACAGCCCTGCCAAAAGCACTTCTTAATGTATTCTCTAAAACGATTAAAAAGCTCCTTGATTAAAATAGGTATAAAATGCTTGGAATCTTGAAATAATCTTTAATAGCACTGTTGTGCAATTTAGTCTGGCTCTGCATTGTGAAAAAGCCTCAGGTACTGTGCCACAGATGTAAGCACCAGTGCAGTGTACTACAGGGGGAGGCTGTTGGAAAGGACAGTCTCATTTAGATGCAGCTCACGCTGTGTTGTGTAAGAATGCATCAGAGTCTTTATGACTTCCTGGGGTAGTAAATTTTCATCCTGCTGACAATGAGAGTAATTGCTGTGTGCAGAATAAAATCGCCTGTTTAAAAGTTTAAGTTCTATTTTTACAAACTATGCTTCCTTATTTCTTAGTTTAACTTATCAAAAATCATAATTATTGTTATTATTACTCATGATAGTCATGTTTGCAGAGAAAGAAGAGAAAATATTGCAAATTAACATGTTACTATGGAGGTCAGAAGTAATATAATTTCCTTGATACTAGAAGTTGTATATCCCATTATCCTTTGTATTGATTGCTGGTGATTTAAAACTCTTTCAGGGTTTTAGAGGGATTTACACTGGAATTTCTGCAAAGAGCTTCAGACTTCTCTTATTAAAAGATGTTATACGAGCTCTTCACCGCAGTAAAAGGTACACAAATGAAAGGAATGACTTCATTAATAAACAAAGCTTCTATAGATACCTGTCTAAGGTTATCTTCTCACATCTGCCTCTGCTTGTGCTAAAGTTGTGCTTGAAAAATAATATCATACACAAATTGAGAAAACAATTTAAAAGTGAGAAAATGTTAATATACTCTAGGTAGTATCCCACAAAAAAAAAAAAAAAAAAAAAAAAAACAGGATTGTGTTCTGTAAGCAGTAGCTCAAGCAGAGCTGACAAAAGTCTTTTTTCTCCTTTAGAGCCACTGAAAATTGTTGGGTTTTTTCATTTCAGAACATAAATCAAAGCCTCTGTACCAACTCAAACTTTCCTTGTATTTTCTAAACTACTTTAAGTCTTGATTTTTAAAACTCCACTTTCCATGGCCAAGAAAAGAATCATCAGTTGCTGTAGGTCTTATGATGTGTAGCAGTGATGTGCTACTCAACATCTTCAATGTGCTCGTAAATACATTAAAAAAAAAAGTCTAGTAGCTTAAATACTATGTCAGAATTTCATAACTTGTAAAAATCTATTTAGTTCTGTTAGGTAAATTCCTATTATTAGTAGGAAAGAAACATTCTCGCAATTTGCATAAGGGGTATGATGGCTTCCCAGGAAGAGAAGTTCCATCCATCACAAAGATTTTAAGTAAGAATATAAGTGGAATTGTTAAAATTGTTAATATCGCTCAAATTGTAAAAATACTAATGATGTGATGCTGAGACTTTTTCACAAAGAATATAAAATACTTCACAGAATCATAGAATGGTTTGGGTTGGAAGGGACCTTAAAGATCATCCAGTTCCAACCCCCCCGCCATGAGCAGGGACACCTTTCAGCCAATTCCTTATCCAGTCCATCCATCCAGTCCATGAGCAGGGACCCACAACTTCCTTGGGCAACCTGTTCCACTGTCTCACCACCTTCACAGTGAAGAATTTCTTCCTAATATCTAATCTAAACCTACCCTCTTTCAGTTTAGAGCCATTACCCCTTGTTCTATCACTACCTGCCTTTGTAAAAAGTCCCTCCCCAGCTTTCTTGTAGGCCCCTTCAGGTATTGGAAGGTGTCTATAAGATCTCCCTGGAGCCTTCTCTTTTCCAGGCTGGACAGCCCCAACTCTCTCAGCCTGTCCTCATAGGAGAGGTGCTCCAGCCCTCTGATCATCTTCATGGCCCTCCTCTGGACTCATTCTAACTTGCAGTGAGATATTTCAAATCTGTGTCACAAAATCACTTGAAATTCAAATTTTTTGGTCTTGGAGTTGAGTATATTGCAATTTAAATATTTTATTGCCCTCACACATCTTTTTGCAAAAAGTTACAGCACCCAAATAAATATTCTGGGGAACATTTCTTTTCAATAAATCATGTGTCTTTTTAGAAGAAGCCAGTTGAAAATAAGGGTACTTCATTATTTATTTAGAAAATTCTCCAAATTATTTGTAGTATATAGGTACATCCTTCTGAAATTTCAAAGCTCAGAAATGCTTAATCTGACTTATTTCTCTCTTGCATATGTATAGTTTTCTTCTTCCACATTTCCCAGTTTTCAGATAGGCTTATTCCTCTCCCACACTCCATGTGATATTTCTTACTTTGAAAGAAACAGAACTGTGGTCAGTTTTTTCAAATATTGACAGGGCTTATACTTCTGGTTTCAGCATTGCCTTTAGCATCCTCTGTCCTGATAAAAATCTACTGTACCCCAGGCTAAGAGAGGCATGTGGTTCAGTCTCTTTCTCAGTGTTAATTCCACAACTGAACAGCTTTTTTCCTCTCTACCGCTGCTTGAAATTGGTTAAATATCCCTTTCTGCCAGCAATAAATCTATGTGACTCGTAAAAGAAAAAATCAAGCACAATACCTGTTTGAACACTGTAAATGTTTCATTTATTTCTGATAAAATTAAAAGTGATTGTGTGAGATCATTTTGATATTTTTGTGTCTAGTTATGAATATGTAGTAAACTATAGTAATCCAGTCCTGCTTTTCTGCATTATTCACATTTTTGTTTCTACACAGATTAGGGTATGTGTCTTATGTGAAACACAGATAATTTTCAAAAGTGCCTCCCTTTCTGTGTTTGGGTGTACACACATTACCATTTGTTACTTGTAAAATAATGTCACATGAGTAGTTCAAGCAGTTACAAATAATAATTTAATTGGGTTAAAGTACAGTCTCAGCTACCTGTGAAGAGACAAAACCTTGAATCAGTAGAACTATCACCTGTTTTTTTTTCCCCTGGAAGCATTCTTTGCAACTCTGAGTACACATCCAAGCAAAAGTCTTAATGTTTGCACAGGAGTATGCCTTAATTGGTAAAGCCAGGTAACAGAGTAAGAACTGAAATTTTCTTTGGCTTTTCCTTTGGCTTCCTTTCTGACATTAGACAAATAAATTACCTTTTTCTAACAAAAAAATGTTGTATAACACACTTTTCAGATTAAATGCTGTGTTCATTCTGAGATTAGGAGTAGGGACACTAAGACCCTTGATAAAACATTGAAAATGCTTTTATCAGATATCATTATTACTGCAACTTTGCAGAAAAACATTTTAAAAATCTGTTTTGTTAGCCTACAGTACTCATAATAAATAGGTTTTTGTTATTTGTTAGTGCTTATGTTTCATTTATGCTTTGGACATTAGTTCTTTTCCAAAACATAAATTATTTAGTTGCTTAAGACACAGGTGTTGTTTATAAGACATTGAAATAAAAACCAGCCTAAACCTGAAACCTGTAAAAAGAGAGTTATTCCATTTACATTGTGTTCCATTTCCGAACTAGGCAGACATCACCTGGAGATCCTGTGGGCACAGGTTCTTTTTTTTTATTACATATTGAACAGGACCACAAGTTTTAAAGACAGTGAGAAGTGCTTTTACCAGGTACTAATGAAAGCAGTAAGAAATCTACTAGTGACACACAGAATGATTGCAGCACTTAAACTATGTCCTTTCACCTCCCTCAATTTCTTTTGTAAAGGAAAATCAGTCTCCTTGCTTGGATTACTGGACCAGAGTTTTATCTTCTATCAAATCAAGGAAAGTTTCTTAAAAATGAAAATCCATCTGAAATACGAAGGTTAGCTCCAGACAGAATGGATATATGTTTCTATGTCCACCGTATGTTCAGGTGTATTACCAGGAAAATGAGAAGAGGGAGTAAGAGGGAAAAGCCTGTTGCACTGCAGGGAACAGCCCAGTGTACTACAGGGCAGGGATGTGGCTATGTACATACTCAGACCCAATTACTACCATAAAGCATTGTAAACACTTTGTATAGAGCTGATATATGAATAATATTTTTAAATGCACAGATATGAAAGCACAATGCCTTGGAAGTACATGTGCATTTTGTGGGCAACATGCAGAGCATCTCAGGAATAGTGCTGATACAAACATCTATTTGAGTAGACATTTGGTAGCTTATTTGTTATGGTTAATTCACATATTCACATCTCTGTGTTTATTTCTGAGAAAAAAAACCACAACAAAAACCAACAAAACTTTTTCCAAGATTCAACCAAATTCAACTTACATTAATAAAAAGATTTATACCTAATTTGGTGCCTTTTTGTTCAAGTCATTGGTAAAGACATTTGTTTCACTATTGGATAAATTATTGGCAAACTTTCCTCAAGAACAGCTCAGAAGAATTCAAATTGTTTGCTGATCTATGATCATTTTTATTATAAAGTGAAAATGTTATGCTTAGGTTATGCTTAGGTTATGCTTATGGGGTTTTTACTGCTTCTACAAAATACAAGCTTCAAAACTGTTGTTTCCATAAAGGCTGAACTCAGCAATATGTTCTTAAATACTTGCTGAGAAGCCTTTATGCTGCTTTATTAAAATCAGATGAATTTTCCAGAAACAGAATCACTGAGTGTTTTAGTTGCAACAGATATAGGAAGGAGATAGAAAAAAGAGATAGTATGTATTGTAGCTTTTAAATATTTTTTTTCTTTGGTGGCTTGACTTAATCCAGAAAGAAAAAGGTTGTGTGTATTATACAAGAAATACATGTTTACTATACTATCTCAGAAAAATCACATGTAGCTGGAAAAACTAAAAAAAACTGTGATCTTCCATTCCTGCAGTCACTGATAACATCAGTTATTATTTTGTCTTGTCCTTTCCTCCATGTCTCTGTCAGACAAATTGCCATAACATATCTGGAAAGGGCACGTATGAAACATATGACATGATTCATTTCATCAAAGGTCAAAATGAGATGGAGCTTTGTCTGACCCTACAAGAACAAGTCACCCACCATAATTGAAACATTTGCTACGGACAAACAGACACTGAAGGAGGAAACAGAAACTTGTGTGGAGATTCGGTCCACAACTGTTTCACCCATGCCATGTGATGGTGTAAGGCCAAAGACAATAGTTGAGGGTTAAAGTTTAAATATGTTTCTATGAGGCTACAACACAATCCTGGGAACAGACACAAGAGAAATTTGTCTGCTTTCCCACAGCAGCTGCATACAGCAGCTGTTTTAAACAGCAAAGCCATCCTTCCTCACATAAATTCCCTCAGAGGCTTTGAAGCTCAAAGCAAAAAATGTACATTTCCCGTTATCGCATTTATAGTTAAATGGCTGTGTACAGATTTTCACTCCTTTGTAACTCCACACAAGTTCAACCTTTTCCCACTCCTATTCCTATTCTTCTCTGTTTTGTTATTTCTGTATTGACAATAGACTTACTGGAAAGTTATTCTTCCAGTGTTACGCTCCTGATCAGTACATACAGTTCTCTAGGAAATTGTCTCCATTGGCTGAGAGCCTTTTTCATTACCTTTTTCTTCTTCCTCTATCTTTTTGGTGTCAGTGATTACTGCCTTTCTTCTCATCCTCCTCTAGGATAACTGGAATAAACCATCTTAAAAAATAAATCTTCATACTAATTAACAAATTAACAATTTGCACAAAAGCCCCTGTCCTGAAACAGCCTAAATGTTGATTAATAAAAGAAACTAACTAGTCACAGAGCATTAACCTGTGTAAATGCTTAGTTCACATGGATGCAGTGTAAATCACAGAGGGTAAAGACCCTACATGATTCTCCAAGGAATAGGTATGCAGTACATTGTCATATTAGAGTTTTCAGTGTTATGTCTGCGTTATAATATAACTCAATATAAAGGCAGCAAGCCTGGAATGAAGTTGAGAGCTTGAGATCTCCTCTTCAGATTCTGTGTATTGCTTGAATTCCTTGGTAACCAAGTCAGAAAAACTTAGGTGTCCTGGACCATTTTGGATTTTTCACTTACATCATTTGGTCTAATATTTATTAACCCTTGTTACTTGTATTCTTAGAAAATCCTGACTATATCAATACCACTACATCACAGCTATACTGCTGTAGTCAAGAGTTGGCATTTCCTGCTTATTTTGCTTTTTGCTGTGCTAAATTAAGACTTTAGTTTGCATTTGGTCTAATTTCTTCTCTCTCAGGCAAGGCAGCATGATGATGTGCATAGCATGACGTACTTATGTTCAAGCTGAGAATTAGACCATTCTTAATTTTGTGTTTAGCTTTACTTACACAGACACCAGCATTCAATCAGATGGGGTCTTTGGCAGGCAGGTGAAATAATCAGCTTACCTCTTGTTACAGGGGTATTCCTGGGAGTTAGAGCAAACAGATACTGCTAACAGCAGCTTAACATTACTCCTGCTATACATTTTACTACTTCCTTCACTTATCTAAAATTTATTCACTCCCAAATATATCCATATTTACGTGTACACTTTTAACTAAAAAGAACATTTCATGTTTTATGCTCTGGTTAGATGTGTTGTATATGATGCACAGATATAATTTGAAGCTATATTTCTCACTTGAATGATACAAATATTCTTTCCCTGCCTTATAAATCTGTCCTGATATGTTTCTGTATTTGAAAACAGCTGCAGTGTTTTTAAAAACCATTGTCCTTTACTAGTCTTTCCAGCTAGGAGGAGTGACATTGTCATTCTTTTATGCCGCATTAAAACTTTTAACTTGCAAACACAGCCTCTCTCACTCACATAGTATCTGATTTATGTACTCTGAAAAAAAAAAAAAAAAAAAGAATAAATGGTGGCAACATTTGCTTTTTAATAACATACAGAAAAAAATACTTCAAAGTCAGCCACGCATGAAGGAAACATACAGGAAGGGACTTAAATACACATGGCTGACAGACCATGAACCAAAACTGTCTTTTACATATCTTGAAGGGAAAACTTTGTAATCATCTATGCTATCAGTAGTGACAGTATATTCACTGACATCATTATACCGAAGTGTTGTAAGGCTTGGGATTATCTGAAAGAGTAGGGAATGTTCATTTATTCATGAACTAGAACTGAAAAACAGTGGGCCTGTCTTTAATTAGAAAGTCAGGGAAGTAAGACATTAGTTAAACATCACCTGAACAGTTAATTATTTAAAAGAACAGAAGAAAGGAGAATATTTCTGTAGGAAGAACAAATAGGTTAATGTCAGGTATTTACTCTTAAAAGGTTGTCAGGAATCATTGTGCTACCCTTAAATGCAATGGGAAGACAATTATTAGGCAGATAAAACATAAAGGATGTTGGATTCACTGTAACACTGAGAACAGGCAAACAAATGACTACTCAAATTACATTTTTTTCTAAAGCCCAGTAGATAAGAATTCTTAATCTCCAGCACAGGTAAAATAGTGTGGTGGTATAGGTGGATTCACCCTTTTAGCTTGCAGCCTGCAGCCAAACACAGCCTGCTCTCTCACCCTCCCCCTCCCTCGCCCAGGGAGTAGGGGAGAGAATTGGAAAGAAAAGGGCAAGGAAACTCACGGGTTGAGATAAAAATTATTTACTAATTAAAATAAAATGATAATGATAACAACAGTAATAACAGAATTATAAAAGTGAGTTATACACAGTGAAATTGTTCACCACCCACTGACCAATCCCCGGCCTGTGCCAGCTAACGATCCCTGAGCCGAGACTGTCCCGAACCAAAACCCTGGAAGAGTGAGCCCGAGCGATCCCTGAGAGAAAACCCCTGTCTTCCGGTCAACCCTGGTTAGTATACTGACATGATGTGATATGATATGGAATATTTCTTTGGCACATCCAAATATCAATTTTGGGTTTTTCTATTCACTACACTTCTCCCTCCCAGTCCCAATGCAGCTGTGAAGCAACCAAACACGTTGGCTTTGAGCTCCAGCAGCAACTAATAACACCAGTACTTTCATCAATGTTCCCCTCATAACAGGTTCTGCTGAAATGAAAACACAGCTCTTCTAATACCAAAAAGAAAATTAACTCTATCCTAGCAAAACCAGAACAAATAGGAACAGGTAGCAAAAGACTTGACAGTATGTGTGTCTTCCACAGACCCATCTTAGAGGGACCAGCTTCTAGAACTGATTCAGTTTCTTAACATCCATTCAATTTTTGATTCAGAAGTAGTTAAAAAAAAAAATCCTCATGATGTCCTGCAGACGATTAAGTTTCTTAACATCCATTCAATCTTTGATTCAGAAGTAGTTAAAAAAAAAAAATCCTCATGATGTCCTGCAGACATTCTTAACTCTTCCCTTCAGTGTGGGATTTATCTGTCATCACAAAAAATGTTTGGGCTGATTTTGCCCATGTAAAGGCTGCTTGACATTAGTAGTAACTTTTATTTATATCTTTGTTTTACATTAATGGCTAATTCACAAAACACCAGCAAATGGTATAGTTTAACATTTTTTATGAAGAATGTTATTGTATTTTATTAAAAATATAGGGTTTTTTCCTAAACCTCAAAGTATCTAGGGAATCATAGGATGATACTGTAATTGTACATGCACCACATTAATTGCTAATTGGTAAATGACATATTTGTGTGCTATAACTCTAGAGGAAATACGTATTTCTGAGTTTTGTCACAATTGTCATAAAATACAAGCTCAGAGTACATTAGAGTTTTTCTGAAATACTTCTATTTGCAATAAAAAATAAAGAAAGTTTGAATATCAACAGCAGTATAAAAAAATGTCCTTTATTCGTGTTTAGACTTGTGACAATATCAAAGAAAGTTTGCATTTTGGTGGGCTTTATTAGAAAATATCATGCAGAGAGCATTATCATATCCTGCCTCAACAACAAAAGTGTATACACTTCTGTGCATACTCAACATTGTGTACATTTTCCTGAAACTTCCTTACCCTAATTTCTATTGCTTTCATACAGAAGCCATTGGATTATCAAATATAATGCATGTTAGAATGGAGGAGGAGAGGAAGAGGAGCACACCTATCAAACTATTTTAATTTTAAAGGAAGAAAACTTTATGCTATATTTCTTTCACAAGACCACTTTAAATGTCATAAAAATTTTTGCAATCCTTGACGGCTTCTAGAATCCCTTAGGAAACAACCCAATATATCTCATGACCATGACAAGCAAACGGGAGCTGAACCGAGGCTTCAATTTTCCTTACTTTGTTGTCTTGCTTCCATCTCTTAGAGTAAAGAAAAGCCATACTACTGGGATAACTTCACCTAGTGAAAATCTGTTACATAGGAAAATCAACTGTGACCTCTGTAAAGCAGTTAAGACTGTTTAAAATTCCTCAAAAATCCTGAAGTAATTCTGTAATATTTTGATGTTAATTGTATCATTATTGTCAACAATAATCAATACTGAATATTTGTCATTCAGAGTGTTTTAGAATAACATGATCATTTGTGAATGATGCTGAGTATAATCAAAATAACAAATACAATTCTTGTAAAGTATTAGGTTTCAAGGAAATTCTGAGGGAAAAAAAAATAGGTCTGCATTAGCACAGTCAAAACTGATTTTGAGAACCTAACTGATGTTTTGATGTAAAGCCTGAACCTGTTCTTACTGAAAAGAACTGAAGCACTTATTATTATATATATTGCTTTATCCTTAGAGGTCCAAAACATGTTTAGGACCCTGATCTTCCATTTGCTTCATAAAAGTTACCATTTTATGATGTAAGATACTCTTTCCAATTCATACTCTCCAAATGTCTGGTACTACAGGTGCTGTGGTCACTGCAGGTTGAATACCAACTTTGAAACCAAGAAAAAATCTTTTAGTCATAAATGTTAAAGTGATAGAAAATATAAAAGATAGGTGCAACAAACAATGGAAGGGATGGCTGAAGAATGACAATATAAGGTCAGCACAAGGTTCACTAGACAAGCACCTTTTTTCTAATGACACTAATAATGGTTTTCAATCATAACTGACAAAGTTATTCCTATAGGGAATAATATTTTAATGATATTTTAATTTCTGTTCCAATTTCCACTTTAGGAACATCTCATTCCAGAGGTTGCATCTAAAACTTTTGTGTTTATAGTTGCCAAAGGATCTATTTTTCATTAATTTGACAAATCCATTTCTAGACTTGTTTTTAGTTTTACTTTTTGCAATTCCTCTGACAATCAAATTCCCATTTAATTATGTTTTGTGTTTGTGTAGGAAAGTACTTTTTTGTTTATTTTAAGCCTACTGCTTATTATTTCCTTTGAAGCTGATTCTGCTATTAGAAATATAAAATCGTAATTCCCTAGTCATTTTTGTCATACCTTTTAGGAAACAGATTAATTTTCAATTTATTATTTCTTTCCTGAATGAAACACTATTTAAAATCTCTTGAATAAAAGTCATTAAAGTTATATGACACTACTTGTTTTTTTAACCACCCTTTCCTGAACTCATTCCAATTTTATCTTATCAGTTTGAGACAAGATGATGAGAATTTGACTGTTGTATAATTTGGATCATGTAAGTATTTTGTTTTTGATTTAAAAGTACCTTCTTTTAAGCCAATGAAAAATCCATCATATATTAATAAATAAAAAATTCTAAAATACATGTTTGATGTTTTAAATATGAACACAACAACATAAGTGTTTAAGGCCACGCTGCATGAGGCTTTGAACAACCTGGTCTGGTGGAAGGTGTCCCTGCTCATGGCACCGGGGTTGGAACTAGATGATCTTTAAGGTTCCTTCCAACCCAAACCATTCTATGATTTTATTAAAATTCATAAATTAATTCAAGATGGACCTTAGTTTTCGATATTGTCAGCATGATCCTTTCTATATTCATGCAACTGTATTAATTAGTTCACTATTATAAAAGTTTGCAGTCACATTATCTTTCTATAATGCTTGATACATGTAGGCAGTAATTCTTTAATTTCAGAAAAAAAATGCTTTAACATTTTAGTAACCATGGGATATGACATACTTTTCTTTGTCTTTTGAAGAACACAAGTGCCTTCTAAATGAAGTAGTCGCACATTTGAATCTGCACTTTTTGTGTACAGTCTATGAATGTACCAACATATCCTCCTTTCTTCTTGGGTCACTGTAATCCTTGGGATGGTCAGAAGTGAACTTTCAAGAAGTGTTATCAGAGCGATTGTACAGAGAAAGCCATTTAGGCTATAAAGAGATGTCAAAGAGAAAGAGATAAAAAATGTAGAGTAAAAATGCATTTTCAGCTCTGGTTCATCTACATATTTTTGTTACAATGTCTGCTATGGAATGAGATGTTATTACTAAGTTGTGTATGGCTCAAACATAGCCATTCATTGCAGTAAAGCACAAATAGCACATTCTATTAATCACAGACACAAGTTTAAATAAAGATGTAAATATATAGGGAAAGCAAGGCTTCAAGTGTACATCACCTTAATATATTAAGCAAATGTCTTAGAAGAGGTTACAGACCTGAGAGAATAATAGTAGTAATATTAAACAGAGCTGTATTAGTCATACTTAACTCAGTAATACTAATTTGTATTGCTGTAAAGAAATTGATTATTTGTCTGTGACAAAGTAAGCAACATATGCTATATAACATTTGAAATCAGAGTGAATTTACTGGGAAAAAAATGAAGACTTCAAATTGACTCAATCCATTTGGTTTGATAAATATTCCTTTCAAATATATACATTTTTTTTTTTTACATATTACTAAGCTCTTCCTTCTGTATTACAGAGATAAATGCACACAGAATCTCTAGTCAATTCCTTCTCATATCAGTGGTCATTCCAGCATTCTGTGCTTTGATAAATAAAGACCCCAATATGAGCCAGGATAACTTTTTGGGATGTTATACTAAAGATGTCTGACTTCTATATATTAAGAAAGGTTGTTGCAACAATAGCCATTCCTATTTGGCTCCATTCTGTTTTTTTCCATCTTTTTCCTCACTTTTCCATTTATGAATTCTGTTTCTTCTGTTTCTTCCTTTTGAACTCTTCTTTCTCCCATTTTACATCTTTTCTGTTCAGTATCCCATTTCTCTTTTCTCTGCAGCATTGTTCAAAAAGTGCCATTGCCCTCAGCAACTATGGGCATTTATGGTGCTCTGCAAGAGTAGAACATACCAGATAAATAACAGTCCATCCAAAAGCCAGCCTGCAGTCTAAAGGATCAGAAATATAGTCACTGATGCTTAACTACATTTCTTGCTTACATGTCAGGTTCGAACTGGTGGCTAGATTTGGACATGGGATGAAATTTTCCTGTAATAAAGTCAAAAAGTACTGCATGGGGCTAGTTCACCTGCTGGTTTAATTTGGACACTTGATCATTAAATGGAACTTTTGTCCTAAGTATCTGCCATTAGTCCTTGTGATACTTTTGTTGACAAACATCCTACCCAAGTGTCCTGAGAGCTTGATGGTTTTGTTTGGTTGGTTGGCTGGTTGGGTTTTTTTATCAGCTGTAATTATAGCTAATACAGAGAGTAGCTAACTTGTATTGAATTATTCCAGTATTTTAATTTGAGTCAAAAGAACACCTAAAATGCTTTTTCCTCAGAATATTTACTTCTTACAGTCTTACAGCTGTATTTGAGATACAGCAGTTATTTTGTTTTTACATTTTCTTCCCAATGTTATGAGCTTCACTAAGGCAACATTTCTGACACTGAACTGATCTCAAAACTGTGTGCAGTGTCCTTTTTGATTGTGCTTTTCACATATCTGAAGCACTCAGCATATATCAGTGGTGCCATGTTCTTTGCCTCTTGTGTGATATTTCTAGGTAACTATCCTCTTTTTTAACCAACATTATTTTTTCTGGGGATTTGCATTTCTCTGACTTCCTTATTCTGGACAAGTGTCTTACCTTTCACTTACTAGGAAGTGTATTTTCTCCTGGTTTTCCCTTCTGAGGCACCACAAGAGTTTTTCTAGACAATACTAGAAGAGCACTTATGATTCCAGACATAATCCATTTCATGACACACCACACATAAAGAGCAAAATTGTCATACTTCCAGGAAAATTTTACATCAGGTTCACATTTTCAACTGTCTGTAGGATTGTTTGAAGAGATTTAAAACCACAAACCATTTGCTATCTTAGCAAAATTTTAGAAAACACAGACTATATTCCCACATGTTAACCTCAATCATTTTTGTTGTTGCATGTGAATCTTAGTATTTTATCCTGTGTTGTCCCTTTAGATATAAAGATTTTTGTGGAAGAATATCCTGTGCTGTAGGTACAAAGCGATGAATAGCAATATCTTGTTGGACTTTCCTATAATAAAATTAGACAGCTATTCTCACTAAAAAAAATAAAGAACTTGACTTTCCACTTTCATAAATAATGATCATTTAGAACTGTCCATATCCACGTCTATTCTCCTACTTCCAATCCCACAAATTTTAATTAGCTCTTATTTTGTTAAATATTCTTATGCTCTTATTCTTATATTCTTATTATGTTCACTCTATTTCTCATTCACCTGCTTGTATGTAACTCTACAAAAGCTACAGAGTAGGAGTGAACTGTCAGTCTGAGGGTTAGGAAATTATTATGATTAGTCATGTTTTGAGGATCACAAACTGATGAATCTATCATGTTGGAATGATTTCTGATCATCAAACAAAATCTATGTGTTTACTTACCTTCTCACTTCATGTTATTTCATGATTGTCTGTGAAGACTATACCAAATACAGCTGTATTACACTAACCAGCCTTAATCTTCATACACTTCATAGTAACTGGAGTTAATCCATGTTCTGTGTTATAACCATTTCATAGGTTAATGAGGAACCTAGTTGGAATGATGTTGGAATTTATTTCCAGTCTAATAATTCTTTATAAATAGACTGTGAACACACATTGAAAACACCCATTGTTTGAGGGGGAAAAGGAACCAAATACTAGTTTCTGTTTTGCCAGTTCCTTACTGCTTAGTGCACACTGACAGCAAGGAAAGGTCACCTGTCTACCGCCTCTGCAGCCTGACCCAACAATTTTTTATTTTTGTTTTTTGTTTTTTGGTTTTTTTTCTGGGAAGTTCATCTGCAAAAGCTATGGAGTCATATCTGCCTTGTATGTGAGGACACCCACCAAATCATCTTGGTGAGAACTGATGATCTTTGCAAGGCAGAATGTTATAATGATGAGCACATAAGTTACCTGGCCTTAAACTACAGGAAACAGTGAAGTTCTGGCTAGATATGAACCTAAGAGTGGGGGTTAAGAGCACCTGCTAGACACTTCTAAATGCTTTAGTAAGACATTTATTCTTTAACATTTTTACCTGCTAAGGAGTTCTGAAGTATAGCAAGTGTAATGTTTTCAGGAATGAAGTATTTGCTTCTGATATTATATATTACAGCCTTCTTTTACAAATTTGCAAAAACTGCTGTGCATTTTTCTTTTCCTTTAAATAGTCATCACATAGCAGGACTCGTTTTCTAGAACAGTGTGTTGTTATTTGTTATGATGGAAAATACTTTGCTAGGAAAATAGCTCATATATCTGTCATAAACACTTAATCAAGGGTACAAGAAGTTTTTTCATGCATCAATTTCAATGGCAGTTTGTGGTGAGTTGGTGTATAACTCTTATAAAAAAAAAAAACCCTGCAAAAAAAATATGCAGGAATAAGTTTTGGTGTTTCTAATAGATTTCCTTATCTTCTTACGGTTTTATTATTTCTTACAGAAAGCCACATTCTCTGTATTATTCATTTTGTTGCACTGAACACTGAAAGATGGGCTTCCTAATCTGCTAAATCAGTACTGGGGAAGAAGGAAACACTGTTCAGGCTTATATATTTTCTTCAGTCTATATGAAAATATAGGGTACTTGTATTGAGAGTCTTCTCACATTTTACCTTTACTTGACTTATACTCTAAAAATAAGACTCTGTTCTCCATATGAGATTGAATTACATTTTATCCCTATAAATTCACATTCTAAAATCATAGTAATGTTGCATCATTCATTAAATATGCTGAAAGTTGCAGGAATGTATAAAAAAAGACTTATCTTGAATTTTAACTTTTTGAATACCTAACAAAAGATGAATGAAACACAGGAAGCACCAGTAGTAAATCTTCTGCAAGCAGGTAATTTTAGTCAATGAAATAGATCAATATATTTTTACTGGGTGTAACCTGGCTTAAGTAATGTTATTATTGTTAAATAAGTTCAGCAATACAAACAGGTGATCTGACAGTTCTCAGTAAAAAGCTCTTTGCCAGTTACATTAAATTACTTAGCTATAACTTCATCATGAAGAATTTTGTGGAAAACTCAGCCAAAATAGTTCAGTCATTTCCAAGAAGGGACTAATGGAAAGCAAAGAATACCAAAAAAAGAAATTGAGGTCTTTTAGTATCCGACCACTATGGACCAAGGAAAATTCATTAACTATGTAATGTTCTGTTTGTCAGAGCTATGAAATCTTAAAATAATGCACATAAATTGATCAAATTCTACATTTGAAATAAATCTCAGTACGTGTACTGAGGGGGATTGGACTAGATGATCTTTTGAGGTCCCTTCCAATCCCTAACATTCTGTGATTCTGTGCATGAGCAGTAACAACTTAGAATGGAACATCTTTCAGATTTGCATGTCTCTAACTACTGGCAAGTTAGAGACACACACTGTCCCCTTGGGTGTGACCTGCTTGCCTCTGCTCCACACATACAGACCCACTTCACATCTATACAGACTGAAAGTTGCTTCAACCTGGGGGTCGTGCAGGTAAGTTTAGAAGAAGATAAGGCTTGTTTATCTTTTTAAAGGTACTTTTCTTCCAGCCACAAAACTTTGTCTCCAAATCAGATTTCTTATTTCCTTCTAATTAACTAGAAGCCCATATATGAAAGAGTATCCTATGTACTTAGCCACCCTCCCTCCCTTCCTTCCTGTCTCACTGTTATCTTAGCCACTAAACTGGAAGAACGTGTGTTGACACAAAGATCTTCACTGAGGGTTTCCAATAAGGAACAAAACTGCCTTCCTTTCAGCAATCTTTGGAAAATTTTTCAGCTACTATGCAGAGATCATAGGTCTCTGGGAAGGCAGAAGAGAAAATTTACACAATTTAATTATCTCTTCCCTACAGTACTATTCATCGGTCAGGTTTTGATTCTCTCCTAGATTTTATAGTAGCCAGATGGTATCACAGAGTGCTAAGTGTGTGTATTTTATTTGACTTATGAAATGACTCGAAACTCACTTCCTGGGTTTTGTCATTTTTAAAGGAGATAAAACATTCTCTTATGCCTAGGTATGGCCTGAAGTGAACAGTTCAGGTCAGCATTTAGAAAGCTTTGTGTATAACTGAGACACAGACAAAAGTTAACCTGTTGGATATTTAGTCAGAATTTATGAATATGATTACATTAATTGTAAACCCTACCACCAAGCAGGATAAGCAATACAATCCTAGGCACATACATTTAAATATGCTGAGAAAATGTTGCATTTCTTTTGCTCTATGTGATTTTACAGATCCTGGAAGAATGTATCCAGATGCTATAAAATAGTAGAAATGATGATGATAAGAGAAATCATTATCATCATCATCATATAGATTACCTCTGCTCAAAATTTTCCCCGTGCAATTGACTATGGACTAAAAACTTAGAATCTGTTTTGTTGAGGTGCATATGTTTCCACAGACAGTAATACCTTTGAGATTTCAAAAAGCACTGAGGATCTTAATTCCCATAGAATTTGCTTTTAATGGTCTGGTACCCAATCCAAGAAAAAAAAAGGATTTTTTCTTCCATGCAACCTTCTATATTTAGTTATGAAAGGCAGTGTGAGACAAAAGAGACATTGAGAGACAAAAGCAAAGGCAGAGACATGGAAATCCTTTTAGAGAGTCTGGGCTCCTTTCTGATATTGCAGCATCTACAAAGTTTGTTATTAAACTGTGTGGCTCATTCATCATCAGGAAAACACTGCTTGCTGACAGAACAGCTCAGGAAGATCAGTTCTGTCCATCCCATTCCACTTTCCCACTGACTCTGTCCCAAGTGGAGTTATCTCAAAGCGCAATGTCAAACTGCAAAGATGTCCTGGAAAATGTTTCACATTTAATCTGAAGAGTTCCCTTTTCATCCATTATCATGGATGATGTTTTCAGCTAGTTGTGGATGATGAAAGCCATATTAGATTCAAACGAATGCTTTTCTTAAATTGTTGTCTTGAATCTATTCTGCTGTGTCTGGAATTACTAAGGATGGTGGACAAAATTGGTATACAGACTCACAGGAATCAGATGCATTTTTAAAGATACATCTATTAACATATTCTGACATTTCTGTTACCCAGAGTTTTTCATAACAGCTTTCAGATCCCTTGAATTATTTTCCTCTGTCAACATGAAGAGGAAATTTTGTACTCCTTCAATAAAAAAAATACAGGCACATCTGTACAATCAATCTCCATCATAAGTTTATTGCATATCCAAAATTCAAAGTCATTAAAGGTCAAATTCTGGTTTTCAGCCTGAAAAAAATTTGAACAGAGTGTTATATTAAGTGAGCACTAATCTTGGTGATACATCAAATTTGGAAAGTGAAGAAATAATCTTAAAATGGTTGTGAAGGAAAAAAATAGAGACTTATAAGAGCTTTTGTAAGAGGAGTCAAATTGAATTCAGTTTGCCAATAAAACTAAGAAAGTGATGTGCTATTGTTCATTTTCATCTCTATGCCTTGTAGGAAACTGTCATGTTTGTATTTTGTACAAATCTTCAAGCTGTGCTTATTGCCTTTTCCCCTATACTTGTCTGAGCAGAATGAATATTTTCAATTACCAAAAATCAAACTTTTTTAAGAGAAGAAAGGTTATGAAACAGTTTTTCAATGTGTTCTGTTGTCCAAAAGAAAACTAAAAAAGACAATACTTTGCACCTTAAAAACATACTGTCACAAAATATTTTGACTAGGCATGTCAAGAGTTACTGGCTTGCCTCCTGCCTGTATGCTCCAAAGGTTCACTGTTGTTGGAACTTTAGTGCTAATTTACTATATCCTCATTGTAATGGAAAAGATAAGGTAAATGACAGTGGATCTGGGGTATATTTAAGAGCCAACAAGATCAGCACTTTTAACCTACTTGATTTTCTCACACAATACTCACTCACTTACTCACGCACTCACTTCCCCTCTCTAATTCTTTACATTACCCAGCCCTCAAAAATAGAATCAGTTCCCGCTCTGCCACTGCTCCTAGTTACCCATCCTGGGCAACAACGGCCAGGGTCCTGGGGCATCCCCTGGCACTCATCTTCATTCATCTCCCTGATCTTCAGGATCTGTACCCACTTCTGAGATCTTTCCTCCAAGCTGTCTTTTCAAGACTTTCATCTTCTTAGGGACTCTTCTTTTGGCACCAGCTTCTCTTTCTAGAAGAGAGAGACCCCAGTTTTCCCAATCAAAACAGCCTATGTGCAGAAGCAAAATGTATAATTAGGCTCCTAATTGGTTCTGCCTCATGACTCCATTAATTGGAGGAAATGGGATATGCCACTTCTGTTTAGCTTAGGCACTTCCAGATTTACAGCCAGCCCATACCAGTTACATCTAGTAAGAAGTAGGCTTCAGATTGAGAGTTCAAAAACTTGGTTTTGAACATTCACATACACCCAATTCTCTACTGCCTGTTAGCATTCATGGCATAAACTATATTTTCAACAACACTCATTTATATAGAGTCTGATATTCTCTGATATAAGATTGTCAAACTGTAAAGTCGTTCTATATTACTGTAGAAAAGGGGAAGAAACACCCTCTGCACAGTTTAGGGTGACTTTTAACCTTCCTTAAGAACTCTGCTAAAATTTTCCTACAGGAGCAATTACATATGCTTTGATCATGGGAAGTGCAGTGTGAGGTAGATTCTTTAAGGTGCTTTTAATTAGACTTAGCTTTCTACTTAAACTTAAATATATTGATAAGGAAAAATAGAAGGCAGAATTGATAGAAGCTGTGAGAAAGAATAAATTAAATTATTAAAAATACAGGCTTTATGACTGGGTACAGTTTCTTAAATCTTCATATTAAATATAGTGTAAAATAAGTGCATTTCAGAATTTTTCTGCACACATGCATACATGTATAAAAAACAGAGTTTGCTAGAATCTCTGGCAATTCACACGTTACAATTTGACTTCCAGGTAAATAGTTAGCTCTTTCCCAAGATGATCACTTTATGCATAAAAATCTTAAATCTGTTTTAAAAATACATTTTTGTTTGTTTGAGCTAGTCAGTCCTCATACTGATTTTTACCTCCTGCTGGATAACAGAAACTAATAATATCTCTGTGGTGCTCCAGCAAATTCTCTTATTTTCTTCAGACTTCTCCCATTCTCTTTAAAGTTTTTAGTCTTTTAATACCCCACTTGCTCCTCAGCCCTTCTTATAAACATTGTCTAGTCTTTACTTTAATCCACCTTATACCCATTCACATCCCTTCAGCTAAGCCATGCCTTCCTCGTGCTTGAAATAATTTTTCTGACATGTCTGCCTGCTGCCATCTGTCTCCATCCTTAATTTCTATTCAGTACCACCACCACCCTTTATTGATGTTATTCGTTGCTATTACTAAAGGAATTAATGTTTGAGAACAGTTTGTAATAACATAAATTGATGTCATCATTTTTTTTTATTTGTCTGATGAGTTAGGATCATCACTGTCTTTTCCATGACAATAATGAGAGAAAAAAACACAACACACAGGTCAGTTGGTAATTAGAAGAATAAATTAGACAGAAAAATAGGTGAAAAAAAATCCTAAAAAATTACCTATTCATATTCTTGTCTCATATGCTTTTTCTCTGTAGGAGATTGAATGTATTAGTAAAAGATTTAACAGAAAATTCAAAGTAACTGAGAAAATCAGTATTTCAGCTGTATCTCTTCCCAGAGTGCTTGAGAAAAAAGAGTTAAGGTTCATTTGCCTGAGTGAAAGCAGAGTGTTGATCTTTGTCATTTGGTGTGTAGTAGATTGCTGCTTGTGTTTTGTTCTTAGGTGCTCAGGACAGGGTATACATAAGTCAGTCTCCAGCTATTTGGACTGTAGTGTGTAGTTAGCCAGGGCTGTCCTGTGGTCCATTTCTACTCATGTTGGAGGAGATTCTGTGCACTTTTTGCTGATTTGGATTCCACTCAGTACCTTGGGAATCATGAATGCTCCAGTCACAGCTCACACAGAGCACGGCATAGGCTGTTTTTTTGTTAACAGCTCACATTGTACAGCAAATCCCCAGTGGCTTCCTTTATGTGACTGATAGACCTTTTAGTGTTGCTAACAAGGATTTAATATGAAACGTTCCTGGACCACAAATTATGAGAAGTGAAAAGAGAAGGTGAGATCACATGGAAAGGAGGTGGATGTCACATCTCACAGTTATTAATTAAGGAAGAATGCAAAACTTCCATTGTTATTCTAAACAAACTTTAAAACAGGTTTCATCCTTATTCAGTGAACAATTAAGGCAAGGGACAGGATATTCTGAGAGCCCTTCACATAGGACAAAGAGGTAAGGAGAGTGTCAAGCCATACAAAAGATCTAATTCCAGTGTCTCACTTGACTTTACAATCTCTATCTCAGTACAGAGGAAAGATTCAGCACTACCTCTGGGGCTCTACTAAATCAGAAATCTGTGTCACTTTTAGTGCAAGAACTTACTTTCTCTCCAACCTGTAATGACAATGCAGTAGCAGTCACCACCAGTTACTAAAGTAGTATTCAGGACTCTGTTGCTTCTACTGATTTTCATTGTGGAGAGTCAACAGCTGGAGTGAAGTAAAACTGAAATCTGCAGCATTGGCAAAGAAGAAAGTACTGTGCAAAATATCTTTGCTCGCTGCCATACAAAGTGCTGACATAGACCAGGGTGACAACTTCTTCGTCAGCTTTCAGTCTCAAGAAGAGAAAAAGGAATAACCCACCAAGCAACCGCAGAAGAGGAAATGCTCTTTGCCCTTTTGGTAGCAGTTAAGACAATAGAGACTGTGAATTTGATGTAGTACTTGCCAACAGTGTCAAAATTTCTCCATTATCACATCTGGATAATCCAAGACATTAAATACTCTCAGATGTCTATTCTCTACCATGCTGAAAAGTTAAGTGTTTACTGTAGTCTGTCTCAGAATGTTATCAGCCTCACCAATACCATCTTTTCTACACTGAAAAACCAAGCAAGCATATCCATTTTTTTCCTTTTTTTCCTTATATTAAAAATATCAGTATTTTGAAAAAAGATGGAAAAGCATAGTAGAGTTCAACATGAGGACAATGTTGCAGTGTGGTGTTTCAGGACTGGGGCTTAACTACCACTAACGGGGTCATGACTGCTTCCAGTAGGTGTGACTCACAGCGATATACCCTCAGAAACCATATCAGTCAGATTTTTGGCAGTTCATTCCCCTAGGGTGTTCAGGTGATGGGAAGAGTGTGTAAATTCCTATTAAATGAGTTATGAGTGTAAATCTGTCTCTGTCCTATGTTAGGAAATAATGCTATCTCCTAAAACATGGCTGCAAAATAACTTTAGATTGTCTGCTTTATTCTCATTTTAGTCAAGCCTGAAATTTACTTAGACAGTTGTTTTGAATGTGGATATATGTTCGAGGAGGTTGGTCTAATTTCTTTAAACAAACTATTGTGAATAATACCTACCAGTAGTTATATTAACATATAACAAGATTTGATAGCCTTTGTTATCAAAGACAGCAAAATATTTGATAGCCTTTGCTATCAAATCTTGTACTAATGGTGAATTTCTGAAGCCTTAAATTTAAATAGGAATGAAAAATTTATCTGATTAAATTTAAACAGCTTGAATAAAGAATGTTATTAAGCACAAAACAGCAGAGTTTTTTGGCAGGGAAAAGAAGCATTTCTGAAAAGGTTTGGTTATGTGATGTTGTGATAGTTTCACTGGGCTAGCCCTTGGCCAGCAGCCAACACAGACGTTCACCCACTTCCCCTCCAGCCCCAGGGGATAGGGGAGAGGATTGGGGGGGCAAGGAAAGGAAAAGGAGGCTTGTAGGTTGAGATAAGAACAGTTTAATAATAGAGAGAAAACTTAAAATAACACTAATATTAAAATAGTAAAGATAACAAGAACAGTAACAAAATATGCAAGTGAATGACACCCGATGTTATAGCTCACCCCCTCCTGACCGAGTCCGGCCGGTTCCCAGATAACGATCCCGGAGGAGCGACAATCCCGAACCAAAACCTCAATCCCGGAAGAGTGAGAGCCCGAGCGAAAGGAGAGACCCTCACTAATACACTGGACATGATGTGATATGATATCTAATACCCCACTGGCATATCTAACTGTCAATTAAGTTTATTAATTTAAATATTCTTCTCCCCCCTTAAATCTTGAGCTTGTGGACTAACAGAACACAAGGTCCTTCACTTCCAGTGACAAAAATGTAAACATTGGTATGTTATCAGTCTCTCTCTCACAGCGAGTCCCAGGCTGGAAACTAAAACACCACTCTTCTAATTACTAAAAAGAAAACCAGCTCTATTTCAGCTAAAAACCAGGACAGATGTCACAAGTTTATTAACAGATTATTAGTAAATGAGTTTAGGACAGTTTTATACTAATATAGTATAGAAAAATGATGAAAACAAAATGCATAGTAGGATGAACCTTAATATTCCATTTAGCTTCATTACTGTGTGCATGGAGACAAGACATGAAAGGTTGATGACAGGAATTTTTTTCCCTATAAAAATGCAACCCATTTTTCCATTTTAATCTCCATTTGTTATGTTCCATGTTCACAGACAGAAAACCAAGAGCCAAGAGGTTACACTTGGCATTGCAACCACATTTAATTGCTTTTTAAGACCTGTAGAGTGCCCTTACCAATTATACTACTCCTTCACAATTGCCTCATTGTAATTCTTTTTCTACTTTACCTACAGCACAAATTTCCTTTCTGCCTCTCTGGCATTGTCCCTTCACAGCCTCCTGCACTATTGCATTCTTTTCTGTTGACTCCCCATGCCTGAAACTCATGGCATTTTATCAGTTCAGTTACTATTTCTCTATATTATCTAGTTCATCAATCTCTCTCACATCATTCCTTAAAGTATTTCCCTGCCCCTACAAAGTTTTTCAAATGTAACCTTTATAAAGACTCGAAAACTTCTACAACTTGAGTATGTGCTGTCAGTCAATTTTGAATGTGCCTGTTCTGTTTTGCTTGTGTCTGACCTACATTGCAAGGTCCTTAGGGTAAGCTCTGTGTTCTCTTATTTGTTTGTAGAATGCTAAGAACACATTCACCACTCAGTCAATAATATATAATAAAATACTCTCTGTTTTATTACCACATTTCTAAGCTTGAACTTCAAGGGATGAGGACAATGTAAAGAGACAATTTGCTGTTTGGGAAATTGCTGAATTTACAGCCTGAGGGTGGAAGAAATCCTGTTTTCCCAGGACAGTTGCTTCTTTTTCCTGCTTGTATCTCAATTATACACAGTATTTTTCTTTGTAATGTATTGGGACTTACTCTTCAGTCTCATGTAGATGTTGAGGCAACTACCCTTCATTTTCTTTCAAACTTATTTCTACTCACATTAAAAAATAATTTGGTCCATTAGCTTCAGAGCTGTACTGAAGCCTTACAATTAACCCTGAAACTGGATGAATGAATTTTATGTTTTAGTATAACCTTACACTCAAACTCCATTTACTCAGCTTCATTATTTTCCCATCTCTGTTTCTTGAGAAGCCAGAAAACCTCCCATCAAGATTATTAAGGACAACTTCATGTTAATGAAAAGATTTGTCCTCTACACAACTTCAAACTAAAATGACCCTGCATGTTGCTGGGCTGTTCACTCCTCCATTCTAACCTTGCACCAGAGATGTAAGATTTTTTCTGATGTTAATATGGTAATAATGCCCTCTTGGAATAGATTTTCTTCAAAGAAGTTTTGACTCTAGGAGCAGATGCTTCACCACAGAAACTCCTTGTATGATGTTTTAGGAATCAGAATATTTCTTTTTTACACAGGTGTAACCCAGACATTACTCTGCAATAGAATTATTTACTCCACAGTTAAATGATGCTCTACAGAACTGAAATTCACCCTCATACAATAAAAGCCTGATGTGATCCTGGAAGAAAAAGTGATAGACCAGTACCTGGTGTAAATCAGGGAGCAGAAGAGCGGATGACTGTTTAGTGCAAGATTATCAGCTCCAGACTGAAGATGGAAAGATATCTTTCTTCTAGAGCTTTCTTACTTGTGTTTCATACACTTAAGACTTTCTCTAAGAGCAGGCATAGGCTACATAAGGGAATCCTAGTGGACAAAAAAAAGTTTCATATTATACCATCTTACTTCCGACTTCTGAATTACAGTCTGCTCACTAAACATGAATACATCCAGAATGATCCAGCAACTGTTAGTCTGGGCTGATAGTCATGTAATTCTCCTTATTTCTTTCTGTTTAACTTTCTAATATTTCTTGCAGATATTTGATATCTTTTTTTTTTTTACTTCCCTTTTTTTTTTCTCTAAGAATGGTAATTTATTAGCAAAAATAACTAAATCCATCATGTAGTAGTGTAGAAAGACTTTGAGTCAATTTCATTAGGCAAACATTCTCTTGTGTATTTCCCATGACTATCTAAGACTGTTGCATACTCAGCATACCAGGGTTTTTCTGATTTATTGAATCTTTTTCCTTTATCATTCTGAGATCTTAAGTTCCTGATTTCTCATCACAAGTTCTCTGACATACAAGAGTAGCTAAGAGTGAAAAAATGTGTCTAAGAGTTAAAAGGAGTTCTGCAAAGCCAAGGGGTCCAGATGAAGAGTGGTTTAGGGGCACAGGACCAGACATGGCTGTAATTTAGGTTTCCATAATCCAAAATCACAGTCCCAAACACACCTGAGAATACAACTAGAGACTGACCAAGAGAATGCCATGAGAATCAAGTTACAGAGGCTGACCCTACTTTGAACATCTCATAGTTTGCTTGTTACAGCAGTTTCCTGAAAGTAGAAGATCATTAATACCTCTTTCTTTGGACCTGAAAGCTTGCATTTTGAATTTTACTGTCAAGTCATGGTAACTAAAATGCTCTAGGTACATAAATGCTTGTAACTTGTACTTGATGTATTGTCAAATCCTTGTGTGAATATAATTATTAAAAAAGAAACATTCAACTGTCCTATGCCAATATGAAGCTTTCATTTTCCAAAAGATAAATAAAACTTTTACAAATGTTTTTCTGTTTAATCTTAACCAGCATCATCCTGTACATGAAAATCAACATCTTCACTGTGAGCTCAATGAAACTCCAGTCCTTACAACTATATTTTTCAACTAAGCTTTCAAATCCAAAACACAGAACTTCATGTAGAACTACGGGACACACACCTGTAATGGGAAGGCAAATTTTGAATGTATGTGATAGTGTTTCAAAAAGATAACCTAATGAGAAATTGAACATTCAGGAATTTTTATTTTAAATACCTAGGATTACACAATGACAGAGTACAATGCATGGTAACAATTTCATTCTTTGAAGAAATAATTGGTTGAACAAATTTTTAATATAATTTACTACCCTGTGTAAAGGCATCCCCTGTTCTCTGGAACCGAATTAAGCTGACAATTCCAAAATCTAAATAGCTGCATGTGTATCCCTATTGTTAGATAGCCATTCTATATGAAATGGAAATATTGGGAAATACTAATAATACAGAAAACATGTATACCTTAATTCATCATGAATTAATGTGCAACTCTCTTGTCCAAAAAAAGCACCTATGTGACCACTGGATGCTGTACATTATCTCAGACTGTTGCAGGCTGTTTTAGTTATTACTGTTACAAAAGAATTCTGCTCATCCTCATCTGAGGAGCCTGTTCTCCTACATGACAAGTTCTGGCATTTGCAGCTATTAAAAAAGAAAATTTATCTAATAATAAACTGAAATGGAAAATTCTAATGGTGACATTGTTCCTTTTGTTGTCAGCAAACAGATGAGAGGTGAATGAAAAGTAGAAGTCCGAACTGTAACGAACAGAGAAACTAAGAAGTTGCAGCTTCTGCTCTTTACACTGCTAATGAAACTTACTGTATGACATTGAGAGAAGCACTTAGCTTCTCCATTTCCAAATCTGCAAATTAGGTTAGTACTTACCTACCCTGTTCATTTGTCAGATGTTAAAGTCAATTATGCATGTGAACTGTTTAGCAATTTTTAGATAAAAAACTTTACACAAGTGTATATCATAATATACATGGCTGTATATTATAATATACATCATATGGAACCATAGACCTACAGATAATCTTTCTACCACTGTTTTGATTTTGCTAGTTAATTGGGTTACAGTAATTTGTACAAAATACCAACACTACACTTGCTTTGCTCTTTATGAATTTCTATCTGCAATGGATGATGTTCAGGTGTTCATTCACATACATATATCAGTGTCATTCTAATGATAGTGCCATATAAGATTTTGTTTGTGCCTTCCTCATGGATGTTAGTTGGCTTTGTTCCTTCCTTTCAATCTTTTCTCAGATGCTAAGTTTAAGAAGTAACTCCTTTTCTCCCCTCTGCATGTCTCATCAAAATTTTTCTCGTCTCATCTGCTTTTACAACCCAGAACCAGTAAAAATATTTTTATAAGTAACCTAGAGGGCATATAATTTCTAATGTCCTATTGACCTCCAGCTCATTCCATTTATTGTGACAAGTATTCCTATTCAAAAACCTTAACAAGGGTAGCAGAGGTAGGTACATAACACTCGCTTCAAATAAAACAATAATGAAACCTGTGGACCAGAGGAAACAAGAAGATGGCATAGGGTTATTTCTGCTCCTCTGCATACATAATCTAGAAGTCTGATTAGATACAAAAATGCTATTAATGATCAAACAGCAGCTAAGGTAATGTTCCCTTTTCACTTCCACCTTTCTCTGTGTCTTTTTTGAATGCTGACCTAGAATCTTTTCCTGAAGTTGCTGTTATTCCACTTCATTCTGTTTAAGTTTACTCTTCAATTCCACTTGCAAGTGGGAGATTAGGAAAGATAATAAGAAGTGCTTTTCACATTTGTACAGCAATACCAATGATAGGAAGCTCTGGTTTCCTGTCACCTTGTAATAAGGCTTGCTTGGTCTTGAAATTACATCTCTTATGGTATGACATCACCACAGACTAGGGTTTAATTACAAGGTATGCATTTGTTATTCATTAAAGTTAGGCTGAATATTTATAAAGAACAGTGAGGAATATTGAAAACCTATTTTTAGTTCTCTAACCCCTTTGCTTTTTGTATACAAAAATGACTATATTTATATATATATATTTCTATAAATTTCCTTGAAACTCAAGAAAGTCTTCCTGAAGACCATTTATCTGTATCATGAAGACAGCTAATTAACCCCATCTGAAACAGTTATTATTTTACTAGGCAACATTTTTATCTATTTGCCCTTTTATCATTTTATCATCACCCTATTAAGAAGAAGAACTGTCAACATGGTTCATTTAATTCCTGTTCTATTCATAAGTGATAGAAGCTTGAACTCTGTAAATCAGTTCAGGTCATAAAAATGAGAGACTGATAATAGGCAGGAATATAGCAAACATCACTGCATAACCTTTTATCATATCCCTCCTTGTTGTTGTTGTTCAACGAAGCACATTCATGGCAACTCAGTACAACTGCTTTATTTAAGCCTAAATATATGCAGCCTTACAGCTCATGAAGTTCAGTCACAAGATTGTGTTCTTTCCCTTTTTCTATGTATTCTTTGGCACTACATCACTAACATCAGAAGACTCGTAGATTTGTGTATAGTACATTAGGTAGAAAAAAAGCAAATCTGTGTAACTGCTTCCTCTGCACAGCTCCTGTGTCTGGCATCAAATGACATGGCATCCAAAAATTTTTTATGATTATGCTAGCTAATTATATTGTGGATGCTACCGTACATCTGCCTTGATTCCACCAGGAGGGAAATCACTTCAATGTCACCAGTAATGTGCTTAAGGCAATATTGCACAATATTCACAATATTGCACAATATTCACAATATTGCATGCATAAGTGCAAAGCAAATCTACAACTAGAACTCCTCTAGCACGCTAAATAGCTAATGTAAATGTACCAGTTCTGCATCCTAGCTACTAATCTCTCCTGTGTAATAAAAACATTTAAAAATATAAGAAACAAAACTGCTGGAAAATTGTCTGGCTTTAGGACAGTAAACTCTCCAAAATGCTGCCAGACATCATGCAATACGTCCAGTGCTGCACATGGATCAAAAATATTTGAGAGGAAATTTTCTGTTTCCAGACAAACAGTAAAAATGGGATAAAAATGTGTTTATCGTTGTCTATATGAAAGTTCTATCTCCAATAAAAGTGGTAGATTGAGCAATCTATACTATACCAACATGAATATTGATAAACTTTTCCAATACTAAGTGAGCATTACTTGTCCTATAAACCATAAGGTGTACTAAGCTTTCACTGACCTTATCACAGACTATTTTTGCTGCTGCAGTAGAAGAAAAGACAGCACTTTTGCCTCCTGTTTAGACTTCCTCCTAGCTACATCTGGAATTATTCCAGCATTGCCTGTGTTTGGGACCAGGTGGACTAAAGACGGAATTAAATAATGTCTCAGTGTTGAAGAAAAAGATATTTATTCTTCAAATGAAATTCCTTTTCCACTGTTCCCTTGCTACTTTCCTCATACTATATTAAAATTGAAAAAAAGTAAAAAATTTTGGGTCAATTGTTTCTTTTTTTTTTTGTCATATCATAGACCATTGTGTTAACTTTGAGGAAAAAAAAAAAAAAAAAATTAATCATACTGATAGTCAACAGCTACATTTTCTAATGCTTTAATCTCTACTGGTTCATTCCTTCATTAAGTACAGCACTAAGGCACATTACGTGTACTGTTATAGTGACATAATTCTAGAGACTAATGTCATAGCGTAGGAGAAATGAAAATATCTCAGTAAAAAATTTCATAAAGTTTCAGAGAAGAGGGGATTGCTGAAGACTTCATCATATAATAATTTTTAAATCTATACATGCATGACAAACCACAGATCAAGGCAGGCATTATAATTAGACATTTTGAAATTTATAGTTACAAGTTCTAGGGAAGTGACAAAAGTCAAACATTAAACTCCAGCATATTAATTAGCACATTTTCCCAAAAACATATTCTGAAAGACAGTCAGCCAATTACCATATTTTAAGGTAATGATAGAAAAGTTAATACAGATTTGTAAATAGTGTTGTTATTTGCATTTTTCATTATGAATTTAATTCTGGAAATTAAACAATATATTTATGTATTAGTATACTGTGTTTGAATTCACAATATTCATTTGTTTGTTTATTACTATTTTGCTACTATATATAAATATATAAATAAATTAAGAGGAAATAAATGTATCTAGTTACTTAATCAGACTGAGTACTGAACTTCCAGAAAAGTCTGTAGGAAGTTTGGACTTATATTAATGAGAGGTTAAAAAAACTGGTTAAGAATATTTTAACTCCTTAATTTATTATTTTTAGTTTGGTTGTCTGAAAAAATCTGAAGATTTAAAACCAAATAAGAATTTTTTTTTTAAGATCTAAATAGCTTTAGCTAACAGAAGGTCCCCATTCTTTTACTCTGTTTTTAGTAGTAAAATAAGGCAAAGTAAGGCAAGGCAAGGGGGAACTTAAAAAAAAAATGCTTGTTAAAAAGACAAATAAACTGATTTGTTGATTTATACCAGTGAAATGTCCCATTTGATACACGGTACATTTCTTTTGGATACTGGAAGAAAAAGGAAGAAAATTAATTATCTAGATTAAAAAACAAAACAAAACAAAACAAATGTTGCAAGAAAAGAAGGTGAAGTTATTTCTCCTTTGTGAAATAACCCATTGCTTAGTATGCACATCCACAGTAGGACGAATTGTTTCAGAAGACATAAATGCATATTTTTCATTTCCACCCAAAAATGGTAGTTTAATAATTCAAAGGTGGGATTTTCTTCAACTCTCCCCACCTTTTCCATCCTATTGACATCATTGTTCTATTTTACGTAAAATATTTATATAGTCATTAAAATAGAAAAGTAGTTTCTTTGTCCTACTGGATCAAGTGTTCATCTGGAAGATGAAACACATGGATTACCATCTGCCATTTAACCAGAGAGACTCAGAAAAGCTTAGTGGTTGACATACTGTCTGGGTAGTTAGAGGGCTTATGTACCTCCAGTCTGGGAAGGATAATAAATATGTTTCTATGCTGAGCAACTTAACTGAGGTATGGAAAAAAGAGGAGTGTCAACCTGCTGAATTTAATATTTCTTCTCTTGGCCCCAATCAGAAAGGTGGATAATTTCACTGGTGCTGTTTTACACATTTAAAAAACCCTTTTTTGAGTGCTTATTTCGACTCTGTTGCTGATCTATGTCATGTGACCACTGAAAAAATATCTGTTTCATTAATATATTAATTTAATTTACAACAGATCATCAAGAAGGAAATGAGCAGGATGGCTAAGGAAATCCACCTCTTCACAGACACGTGAGAGTCATAAAAAACAATGTCCGCTCAGAGAAAAAGTGCAAAAACAAAAGAACTGATGTGTTATGTGATGCTTTGGGTTACAGATTTTCCATGATTCACCAAAAACTGCTGCATAAAAATGCAGTCGTCCATGTTGAATAAGGGTGAGTGATAATAAAAGATTCAGCAACCCAAGGCCTGACTGTTGGCGCATCTACTGAAACATTTTGCAACATGACAGACAAAGCTGAACTAACTATGATTTAGCAAACTTAGAGTGACCACAACAGCAAAACTTCGTGAAATGATTTAAACGTATGTTACAAAAGCCTACCAGAGATACTGGGTGTCAGTATGGGACACTGCTGGCTGTACTAGTGAGGGGAAAATTAGCACAGATATGTTTACTGGAATGAGAAATGCCACCATGGGATGATGTAACACAAAATGCTTATTATCTACAGCTGGGATAAGGGGAATGAGAGTTGCTTTTAGGAAATTGAAAGGAAGGTGGAACTAGGCCATAACCATAGCACTTTGCAACGCAAACAAGCTTCTATCCATGGGGTGTGTGATCACAGCAGAGCTGATATAACCACCTCTAAAACTATCTGACATGGCTCCTGCCAAAAAAGTGATATTTGAGAGAGGGAATATGGAAAGAAAATTGTGCTGAACTCTGTTTGTCCCTGGCTGCAACTATAGTTCATACTTTCCAGGCAACTGTGAGAGAAGGTATCCTTGTTATTTTTCTGATTTATGTCAGTGGACAAAAAAGCTGCCTACAGATGCACGACCAGAGGAATGCAGAACTACCTTTTTTCCAGACTTGGCCCTGCCAACCGTCTAGCAGGACGGGCCAGATACATGGGCAAGAGTTCAGTGCAGAACTGCCACATGGCCTAAAGCAGAAAAGAAAATACAGCTAGTGGATCTGCACCAAGTATATATTCACCCTTGAAACTCTAAAAAATTTCTTTAGGAGATAGTGGGTTAAAAGTTCCTGTAAACAATGTAATTATCCTCTGTACAGTTATCTGTTATCAGGGGCTAGTTATTATTAGTCTTAAGTATTAGGTATTTTCATTTCAAAGGTATCAGTTTGAATAAACACAACCATGTTTGAAAGTGTCTTTCTGCTTGAGAGGCAATTCTTTTAGAAATAGGTAGATGGACGGGTGACACAGATGTCTTATACCTTCATAAGATCATATTTGGTCTTAACATTATAATGAGAGAATGTAGATACTAAGAGTATTCTGTCTTTCAATTCCCAGTTGTTGAAAGAGAAATAGGAGACAGATATCAATATTTGAATTTAAAGCATCTCCAAACAAATTCAATTTTATTTGAGTAATTTCCCTTCAGAATTTTTTAAGTATTAATACCACATCAGTAAACACAACTAAGTTTCACAAATGACTAATAACCTGAAGGGGCAGAATAACATTAAGTGAAATTATGTTTAACAACAAATCTATTATTATTATTAGCTCAATAATTGTTATTAATATTTCACCACCTCTATTTAGCCATGAAAGAGCATAAAATGGATTAGAGTTCCTATCTAAAATAAAGTTAAGATGATTTTAAAAAACTTTCAGAAGACAAAGAATAAGAAAATCCAGTAATAATTCCCACAGAAGAACTGCCAGAGGCATATTTCAAATTCTCAAACACAGATAGAAAAAGCTGCATGTTTTCAGTTTTGGTAATATGAAAATTCCACAGAAATAGACTGATTATTTCAATATGCAACTATAACTTCAGGCTTCCTTCTTATCTAGTCTTCTGCAGCAGCTACTACAGCATCCAATGAGAAGATAAATGCTATGACTTTCTTTTTATAACCATCAATTTTAATTTTTTCTCTTATTATTATGCGTATTAGACCTTTGTATCAATGCTCAAAGTTGGCTCTCATACTCTTGTTCACAAAGCTCTGAGTGAAAGCATTATTCTGTTCATAACGTTTTAGATCTACTGCCATCGGCTTCAACACTGAGCTTCAGTATTCCAAGGAGATGTCCTGGTAGGCAACTATATCTCTAAAACCATGTCACAGTTTATTATAGTTCTTGCCATTTTTTGCACCAGAGAGGATTCATATTTGATTAATAGAGTCACTGAAAGTCAAGGTTGGAAGACACTGCCAGGGGTTATGGAAGAAGGAACACATGTATTGTCCATATTAAGCCAGTAGCAGTTTTTTTCCTGAAGAACCTCTGACAAGTTAGAATGCAGGTAATAGTCAGGAAGAATCCTAGAATCTGCTGGGTTGGAAGGGACCTTCAAAGGTCATCTAGTCCAACCCCACCTGCAGTGAGCAGGATCATCTTTAGTAGAGCCATAGAGGTACTGGAAGGTCCCCCCTGGAACCTTCTCTTCTCCAGAATGAATGGAAAGATAAAGGCTCTTCAGGAAGGACAGGCAGGGGAGACAAGGAGGGGGTGTTGCCCTCTATGTCAGCAACCAGCTGGAGTATATGGAGCTCCACCTGGAGCCAGATGAGGAACTAACTGAGAGCTCATGTGTCAGGATTAAAGAGAAGGCAGGGAAAGGGGATATTACCGTGGGGGTCTGTTACAGGCCACCAGACCAGGGAGACCCAGCAGATGAGGCCCTCTATGGGCAGATAGGAGCAGCCTCACGTTCACAAGCCCTGGTCCTCATGGAGGACTTCAACCACCCCGACATCTGTTAGAGGGACAACACAGCAGGGCACAAACAATCCAGGTGGTTCCTGGAATGTGTGGAGGACACTTTCCAACTTTAAGTGGTCAAGGAACTAACGAGGAGGGGTGCCATGCTGGACCTTGTT
>NW_010308754.1:0-28615 GCF_000700745.2 Antrostomus carolinensis
ATCCACCCTCCCCCGCCCCCCCCCAAACCCAACGCATAAAGTCAGTGGGAACATAATATAACCCGTTCCCAAAGTAACGAAAGTCTTACGTGACCTGTCGTTGGTGGGGATTCCAGAAACAAAGATACCGTTTTGCACTGAAGCTCGTGAAGTGCAAGTTTCTGGGCTGTCATCCATCAGTTGTCCTTATTGTCAAGATAATTGTCACTCTGAAGATTTAAATTTGAAGAGATCCAAGGCCACTATTTTCAGCTGGCGATTCCTTTTTTAGTGTTGGCAGTGTGTATTTTCCAAGAACGAGATGTACAGTGGTGAAGATCATACAGGCATCTTTGATAAGACTCTTTTTTCCCAAGTTATCTTCAGCTATAAGATGGGTTTTGATGTGGCAAGTGTGACATGTGAGCTGTCTGTGAGATACCTCAGATCTTATCAGCTCCCTCACTGGGTTCTCTATCTACCTACCACAGTCAGTGGTACAGATCTTGTCTCTTACAGTGCCTATGTTATGCTGTTGTTATTACTCAACACTCTTGAGGTCACATCTGGAATATTGTCCCAGATCTGGGTACCCTGGTACCAGAGAACTGCTGACAAACAGGAGTGAGACCAGAAGAAGCTGAGCTACGTGAGGGCTGGAGCACAAGGTGGCAAGGATTTCTGAAACTTGACTGGATGAGACCCAGAGCGACCTGGTCTAACTTCAAAGTCATTATTGCTTTGAGCAAAAAGTTGTACTAAAACCTCCAGAGGTCCCTTCCAACCTATTATTTCTAAGGCTTCATACTTCCCTGTCCAATTATTCCTTAAAGAAGCCAGTTCTTTCATGACATTGAAAATGTGATTAACATCTTCAGTGATGGGAAGAGGACAACGAGATCAAGGAAACACCAAATAGCTGAGATCACACTCTAATCACACTCTGAGTGGTTTCAACACACTACTTCTTGTTTGTGTCTAAAATAGTGTGGTCATTGTAAAAAGTCTGTCTCTTATCCGTGTTCTATACGGCACTGTTGTTACAGGAACACAATCAGTAAATGGGAATGGAATAAAATCTTGGACTTCTGGAATCTTGCAGGAAAGAAAAGGCGTTACTGTTTGTAAGAAGCTCTGCATGATGCAAGGACATTTGATAGTAAAAAGTGACAGAAGAGAAGCATTTCAAAATGAAGAAGTACCAGTAGAAGTAGAGAATGGTCAAAGAATAGTAGAAATAAGTCAATATTGTTCTGTTGCTGCCTATTCACTATCCCTGAACTGAAAGGGTACGAAAATATGACTTTGGCCGTAGACCTTAATATGAGCTGACTTGAATGGTGATGAGAGAGTCACTGGGTCGGTGACAGTGCTGACAGCGCAGTTCTGTGGAGAAAAAAATGGTGTTTAGTGCCTGTGTTCTAGTTCAAGACATCAAGGACCTGGCATTTGAGAAGCTGTTCCACTGTGAGGCTGTGACATTGCTGGCTGTCATCCAGCACGTCCCAGCACAGAGATGCCTTCAATGCAAGTCAGGGATTGCCCTGTCACAGCAACCTTGTGTGAAAACCTCTGCGGGGCAAATCTGCCAAGTCGAGGATGCTACTGTTTGAGTAGGTCTGCGTTTTTCTTGCCTAACAACCTCAGGGCTGAGCCTGAATTTTAAATTTTCTTCTGAAATGTTTAGCTGTGTGTTACTTTGAAAGTGATCATGTTGGATTTATCTGTGTTTCCAGTTTCTTCACTTGAAATGGATGGCAGCTGCCAGCTAAGGAAAATGACACTTTGAGTTTTTAGTGTGGCAGGATGTGGCACTCAGTACCCCAATTTGTAATGTACTTTTTAAAGCCATTGCTATCTTTGAATATCCCAGTGGGTATTTATCTGAACTTTTCTCTTTTCCATTCTAATTTCTTTCTAGTTCAGACTGGATGTGTTCATTAAAAGAGTGTTTTTTCACTTCTGATTTTTTTTATTGAAGTACTTTCTTTCAAGTATCCTATTACAGAATATGGTGGAGCTTAAGAAAGAGTAACTAATATATCGTGAAGGGAAGTATTCCTTCTCATTTTTCCTATGATGCTCAAATGTGAAGACAACTACTGGTGGACTCATCTACTAGGACATATAAGCTGAGACTTTCTGTTCCAAAACTTGAACGGTGGAAGATTGACAGCTTTGTCTGTTGTAGTTATTTTTGAAAGCAGGGAAATGGTGAGAGAGGCCAGCATTGGTTCTCGAGGAATATCTGAAATACAAGTAATACTGATGCATCATGTCTGAAGGTAAAAGCAGCATCTATGCTTCCTCTGTCTTTGAATCAGTTAGCAAAAAGTTGAATATGAAACAGCTTTTTAGCCACAGTGGGACTCGCCTTTCCTGTTTCCAAATATCCGTTGACTAAACAAAGCTTTTACTTGCTGTTTTGACCTTGCAGGAAGAATGAAAATTGCAGTGCATTAATTGAAAATGCAGCTGCTTGTCTGTATTATATGGTCAAGAATAGAAAAATTGTTCCCAAGGACAAGGAAATCTCCTCGTCTGATCACTTCCTCCACAGGTTTTTCATAGCAAGGGCTTTCAGTGCAGTTTCAAAGCTGCCTACTAAAAAAATGTTGTAATTCTGTACATGCTCTTGAGATGCCTGTTCCACTTCGTCATCAGTATATAAAGAAATCTTCATAGCTTCATGTTCTACAGGGTCTTAAAATTGTGTTTATTTTAACACTGATGGTCATTTTTAATTGTACTTTCTTAATTGCCTTATAAAGTTTAAAGCTGTCTTGTGAAAAGCTTGGGAGGTTTTGTTGTTTTGTTTTTTTTTTTTTCAGTAGCAGTTATTCTGAATTAAAACATAGCTTTTCCTGAAGTTGAACAAAGATTTATCTAGGGAGTTCAGCTGTCTTTCTTTGTTTTCATATATTTGTTGCCTGGTTTCTCTTACCAGCAGTGTTTATTTAAAGTAGAGCTTATGCTTAATCCTAACACTTAAAAGGAGGAAATACTGTATTTGGTATTTGTTAGTTTTCTTATGCCAAACACATAACACTGATACGGTGCATTTTGAAAGATGAAGAATGATTCTTTGCCTACTGAAAATGCTCAGAGTATTCCCCTTTTATTAACATATTCAAAGCAAGAAATTAGAAGGAAAAAATAATTATTTAGGAAGTAGAAAAAATGTATTCTAAATGTATGGGTTTAGGGGTAGAGAGAAAACAGGGCTAAAAATGGTTTAAAAAAACCTATGAGGATGAATGTCAACTTGGTGGTTGTTTGTATTTTAATTTTTTTTTAATAGGGGACTCAAAGAAAACCCAAAAGTCTTCCTCCCCTTGATCCAGAAGTTCTTTCTGTATTTGTGCCTCCGTTTATCAGCAGAGAGGACACTCAGCTGATTAATGCTGGTAATAACTTGAATAAAAGTAAACGCCGGTCTTTCCGAAAGAAAAAAGAGAGACCAAAGATTGAAAACGTGAAGAGTCTCAATGGGGAGCAGAAAGCATCTGACACTGAAGATATTACAGTTCCAAAGGACATTGATCTTATTGGTTTGCCACAGCTCTGCTTCCCAGGTACAGTAGGGTTTACATTTCTTACTGCTTTAATATAGATTTGTTGAACCATAGTACAGCCTTTTTTTTTGTTTTTAATTATTATCTTCTGTATCTCTTTCCATTTCACCTTGTAAAAAAAAATGTGTCCACTTGTGAGCAGGTCAGTGATGAAAGCAGTTGTTAATTTGAATGGGGTGCTCTTACTCTGTATGGCTGTGGGGTGTGAAACAGATTTATTAGCAATAGTAGCTGCAACACCTGCAAGAGAGGGAAGCTGAAAGTCACTTTAGCCCTTACTGGTAAATCTTGGTTTGAGTGAAGTGCACACATGCATGCACTTTTTTTTTTATTATTTTTTTTTCCCCCCCCTGAAATGACTGAGTACTCTTTCACTTTTCATTCAGTATGAAGATATACCTCAAGCAGTGACTGTTTCCTCCAGGATTAATTGCAGAAATTAATATGCAGGTCGCTATTGCAGACCTTATAAATATTTTAAAAGAAAATTAAAAAGTGAACAAAACCCATTTTGCCACTTAAAATGCAGAATAACTATATAATATTTTTGCTTCTTCAGCAAAGTGCAGCTTACAGCCTTTGTAACAACCCTTAGATCAAATGGATTGTATACATGCATTTTAATCCCTTAGAATGAGGGTTCTGTCTTGAAATTAAGTAGAAATATGCAGTATTTGTCAGGAATTTTCAAGCAACTGTCTTTAAATATGTTGTTAAAAAAAAAGGTTTTTACCTTCATTGCAGGAGGACTTTATATAACTTCTGAAGTGAAAGAGGACCACATTCATTTCCTGGTCTTCACAGATGTCTGTGGTAACAGAACATACGGTGTTGTTGCACAGTACTACCAGCCTATGCAAGTATGTTATTTAACTGATGCTTTTATTAAAACATATTAAAAACTATAAAATAAACCAGAACACTTTGAGAATAATTTCAGGTTTAATTTACAAAATCAGTTAACAGATATGTTTTCGTGTCAGTAGGAATACAGAACAAATCATACTTTATATTGCCGTTTTCAGTGAAGTACATTGGAACATCATTGCATTAGGAAAAACTGTTATGGATTTCAGTTAGGAGTTTTGAATATTTAGGAGCAGACTTTGTCCCTTGGAGAGTTTTTTTTGGTTAAGATTGTACCCTATGTTCTTTCTCAATATCTGTTGTGCTGAAATTCTTTTTAACACCTATGTCAAAGTCTTGTAGGCTGTCGTTTTTCTGAAGAGCTTAAGGGAGATAGGCATCCAAATCCCCTTGAAATTTAGAGGGAATTGGGTATCATATCTCTAGGGTTCTCAAGAAAATACCAGCCATGAATTAATGATCAACAGAAACATATTAATCTGCAGTTTTCTTGCAGGATGGCTGTAATTCCTCGAATGGGCAGGCCCATTGGGAATCTGCACAGACTGGGAAGATGCCTGTCTGTTTCGTACCGTTCGCTGTTTGTGTCATATCCAGATATCCATATTTTAATGCCCTCAAGGATTGCCTCTCTTGGTAAGACTTTCTACCCTGTGTGTTTCTCCTGGAAATAACTTTGCAGGTTTTAATACATGAATTTGCATTATGTGGTCAGGATAGCTGCATAGTGCTAAACCAGACATTAGTTTTAAGTTATGGTAGTGTGAGATATGTGGGAGAGGAAAAGAAGATATATAATGTGAATGTTACCCAGACAAACACAAGTTCTAAATGTCAAGGAAATTAGTTCTGATGTTGTTTTCATTTTCTTTGAGGTTTTTGGTAAGTCTAGAAAGTACTAATTTGCAGTGAACAGATTTATCAGATTTTGTGTTTTTTAGAAGAAGGGTAACTATAATTTTGCCACACTGGTGAAAATCACTTTGAAAGCACAAAAACCTCCTTATGATGCACCAAATAAATGTCATAAGAACATGAATATATGTATTAATAAGCAGTTAATGACATTTTATTCTTTGAATAATCCAAGTCACTTGAGGGAGTACAGTGGTTACTTGTCTGTTGTAGAACTAGGAGAGAAAATCTTGGGATACAGAGTACTTCACTGTTTAGAAACACTTAAATATTCCACAGTGTAGATGATTTAAAAGATAAATGAACATGAGTCTGTTTTGTTAGTTAGTAATTTAACTTAGGACTTTTCATAAGGGCAACTAATGACAAAACAAGGGGAAATGGGTTTAAACTGAAAGAGGGGAGGTTTAGATTAGATATGAGGAAGAAGTTCTTCACTGTGAGGGTGGTGAGACACTGGAACAGGTTGCCCAAGGAAGTTGTGGGTGCCCCCTCCCTGGAAGTGTTGAAGGCCAGGCTGGATGAGGCTTTGAGCAACCTGGTCTAGTGGAAGGTGTCCCTGCTGATGGCAGGGGGATTGGAACTAGATGATCTTTAAGGTCCCTTCCAACCTAAACCATTCTATGATGCTATGATTGTGTGTTGCTTTATTGTTAAATTGTTAAAATTTATGTACTTCTGTTCTGAAGTGGATTAAAAACTTGCATCAGGGATCCTGTCTCTGTACATTGGACGTTACTGGGTAATATTTACTTGCAGGCCTGTGTCCAAAGGTAGAAGAGTTTTTTTCACTAAATTCCAGTCAAGCTTTCTAGAGACAAATTTTAAGTGTTTTCCTTTTGCAGGTATTTGCTTCTTGTAAGTAAGTTGAAAGATGTTAGGGTTTTAGGTCGGAGCTTGAGTCTTCCAGTTTGTTCTGCTGGTGGTCAGTACGCTGAGCAAATGAGCAAGCAAGGGTGTTCTTCCTGGGTGCGAGTTGAGGTGCATCACTAAACCCTAACCTGACTCCACAGCAGGATGAGACCTGAGCCCTCATTTCACAGAACCACAGAATCGCCTCGATTGGAAAAGACCTGTAAGATCATCCAGTCCAATCATTAACCCAACACTGACAAGTCCCCGACTAACCCATGTCCCTCAGCACTATGTCTACACGACTCTTCAATCTCTCCAGGGATGGGTACTCCACCACTGCCCTGGCCAACCCCTTCCAATGCCTGAGAACCCTTTCAGCAAAGAAATTCTTCCTCACATGCAATTTCAACTGCCCTTGGTGCAACTTGAGGCCATTTGCTCTTGTCCTGTCACTTGTTCCTTGGTTGAACAGACCCACCCCCACCTCTCTCCGCCCTCCTTTCAGGGAGCTGGAGAGAGCCAGAAGGTCTCCCCTCAGCCTCCTTTTCTCCAGGCTCAACAACCCCAGTTCCCTCAGCCATGAACTCATCACACTTGTGCTCCAGCCCCTTCCCCAGCTCCGTTGCCCTTCTCTGGACACGCTCCAGCACCTCCATGTCCTTTCTGTAGCGAGGGGGCCACGCCATGCACCTCTTCCCAGTGGTGTGGGCTTGGATCTGGTTGGAGCACTGACTGGCTTTCCCTGGTTTAGATAAAGAGAGCCCCGGAGGAACAAAGCAGTTCAGCTTCCTCCTGGGCAGTTCAGACATTGCCTCCAGAAAAGCTGAGCTATCAGAAATGAGTGACTGGCAGCCCTTAGGGATGAGCAAACACAGTTATGCTCTTGGTGCTGCCTCTGAGCTGTTGTTTTCATAGTATCATAGAATCTCCTGATTGGAAAGGACCTCTGAGATCATGGAGTCCAAACATAAAGCATTAGTAAAGGGGTTTAATGTGGACAAGGGACTTCAACATAATGGAAACTGGGTATTCACAGGTTAGCATGAAATCAAGATGACCATTAAAATAAAAAGGAAATATTTGTTTCCCTTTCTCCTTTCCTGCCCAGATCACTTTTTCCACTCCTTCTGTTTAACTCAGTTACATCAGCCCTTGGTATTGCAGGAGCTGATTCGTTGCTGCCTTTTTATAGTCTGAAATCTCAAGTAAACACTGATCTGCACATGTAACTGTAGAACTCTATACCTGAGCTGTGCTGCTTTACTGTTTATATCCAGACTTCATGTAGGATTCGTGCTTTTTTATACTCTGAACTCAAGCCATGTGGAGCTCACTACATACTAGTTTTCTGCTGGGTTTTCTCTGGAAATACTATAGATTCAGCTTTACAGGTGTGGTGTTCATCAGTGATTTATATAGTGTATTCATAAATGAATAATTTCCTCTCTGAAGTGAGACATCTCTGAGCTGGGCGAAGCAGTCAATTTGCAAACGGATTTTTAAAGAGCCCACTAAGGGAGAAGAGGGAAAACGTTCAGGATAACCATGGAAAATTCCAGAGTATACAAAAATGTTTCTAGGTCTCATATTTGTTTAGAGCAGACAGGAACCAGGTGGAGTTAACTCTCTAGAGGTGCGAGCTTCTACCTCTGGGTGGGTATTTTAAACATTATAATTAAACCTCTCTGCCTTGATCACATGTAGTAGGTTTTTAAGATTTTAAAGCATTAATGTCCAAGCCAACTACTCTGGATGGCTTTTCCCTTTCAGCTCAGTCTGTACTGGTTTCTAAGGGGAGTTCAGATTTATCAGTAACCTACTGTCCAAGCTTTAAGTGATTTGTAAATCTGTGAATCATTATAGGGCAGTTGTCAAGAGGACAATAGCCTTCCACATTAATATCTGTGTTGTCCTGGTCACTGAACAGGGGAATTGGTTGCAGGGTTGCACAGCTCTTCTGCCTCCTTTTTGCTGCTGTATCTGGATGTAAGATGCAAGAGTGTGTAACTGTCAGGAGAGGAGGAATGCGAGTGACAAAGCTGCATTTGCTGCTGGTGTTTCCCACTGCACTGGAGTCATAGAATCATAGAATGGTTAGGATTGGAAGGGACCTTAAAGATCATCCGGTTCCAACCCCCCTGCCATCAGCAGGGACACCTTCCACTAGACCAGGTTGCTCAAAGCCTCATCCAATCTGGCCTTGAACACTTCCAGGGAGGGGGCATCTACAACTTCCTTAGGCAACCTGTTCCAGTGTCTGACCACCCTCACAGTGAAGAACTTCTTCCTAATATCTAATCTAAACCTCCCCTCTTTCAGTTTAAACCCATTTCCCCTTGTTTTGTCATTAACTGCCCTTATGAAAAGTCCCTCCCCAGCTTTCTTGTAGGCCCCCTTCAGGTATTGGAAGGCTGCTATAAGATCTCCCCGGAGCCTTCTCTTTTCCAGGCTGAACAGCCCCAACTCTCTCAGCCTGTCTTCATAGGAGAGGTGCTCCATCCCTCGGATCATCCTGGTGGCCTTTCTCTGGACTTGTTCTAGCTGCTCCAGGTCTCTCTTGTGTTGGGGGCTCCAGAACTGGACGCAGTACTCCAGGTGGGGCCTTACAAGAGTGGAGCAGAGGGGCAGAATCACCTCCCTCGACCTGCTGGCCACGCTTCTCTTGATGCAGCCCAGGACACGGTGATTGGCCTCTGGGCTGCAAGCGCACATTGTCTGCTCGTGTTCAGCTTCTCACTCACCACCACTCCCAAGTCCTTCTCTTCAGAGCTGGAAACTCAGCTGATAAAGTTTCCATGCTATTTTCTTCTGGATTTTTTAAAATTATTTTTTAAATCCCGCCGTGTATTTTCCTTTATGCTGTGTGATAGGTAGTTTCAGAATCTCTGCCCTTCTGTTTGATTTTTTTGTTGTTGTTTTTTTAAAAGATATTTTACCGTGCCAGAGTATACCTGAGTGGGAGGAAAGGAAGGGGTGGAGAGATACCATTTTTTCCTTATTTTGATTGTGTTACTGGAATTTTTCTCTATGGCTGTTCTGATTGGAATATCAGCAATTACAGTAAAGACTTCAATGATATATTTTGAGCATAATACCCTGTGCAGTTGGGGATATTTCAGCTTTTTGTAACATTACAAAACATTGACATTGTTTTCCTGTAAACCGGAAGGGGATTTATTGTCATTTTGGATGCCTTAGCTGCAATCAGGTGGCCAGTGGGTTAAAAATCTAATTAAATGTTTTTGTTGACTGAGCATTACTCAAGTAGTAGTGCCTCACATACTTAATAACACGTTCCTCAGAGCACTTGTATCCTTGGTATGCTTCAGTGGTGTTCTGCAGGATGTTTCAACTGATTAATCATTCTGCGAGTCTGAAGGTATGAAAACACTTGCTGGTGGACCTCAAACCTCCTATTTGTAGTGTGTAGCCCCTTCCTCATGAGAACTAGTGGAAAAATACTAATTGTTATTGCTGATGAAGGCCTGATGTTGAAGTAGCCCCTGAAGGGGTTCTGCTTCTATTCAGGACCTTTTTGCAGCAAAAGATTTCATTTTCCTCCAGAATTCTGCTGTGCATCGTTTATTTTCTCCAGCACCTGCAGTGCATAGAATTGCTTATAGGTGGGGTGGTGCTTGTTTTCATTCAGAGGAGTCCTCAAAGGTATTTTATTATCATAAGTATTCCCAGATAAAACCCAGCTTCCTAAACTTTTTGCAATGACATAGTAGAAATCACAACTGCAGATTAAGACTGAACTGAGCTACAAAGACAACATCAACCTATAAATCGAGGTAGATGCTTTGAACTGCAAACTTCCATCACAGTAACAAAGATCTTCATATTCTTTGTAATTAATTTTATAACTAATTCACATATTACTAGCGTTCAGTGCATCCAAACCCAGAGCAATTTGAATGGAACATGTCTGCCTCTCACCAAAGCCAAGCAGATGTGCATCCAGACCGTTTCACAACACTGTGGCTGTTATATTATTCTACATCATTTTTCAAAAAAGGTTCAGTTTTAAATTGAGAGGTTTTAGCAATTTGCACAGGTACTTCTACCTCAGTCTGTTATGCTACATGAAAAGTGAAATATTCCTGGCAGTAATCTCCTTCTGGATGAAATCCCATCTCGGATGGATGAATAGGCTCCATTCAAACAGCAAATTTTCCAACCTGTCCATTAATCCTTTCAACTGCCCTCAGCAAAGGTGGAAGCGTGCAAAGAGCTCGCAGCATTGAGGCTGTACAAAGGACCTATTCTTAGATGTTCTTACTTTCTGAAACATCTGTCTGTGGACAGTTAATGGAGGTAATGGCAGGTTCATAAACTCCTTAGCTCTCCCCTTTAATCTTTCAGAGGTTATTTCATTTATTTCAGCAGACATTTGCAGCGCAGAGCTGTCAGCTGCTATTACATTGTATTAATCAGCACAGTGTGCTGATTAGGGAGCTCTTACTGTCCTTTCTCTACATCTGCTTTTTCAGCAATGGGGTCAGATTGTTCCCCTTGTAACATTTACTGGATGTGTTGATATGTGCTTTTTATCTCAAAAAAAGAAAAAAAGTGCATGTCTACCTATGCTGTTGGGCATCTAAGATGTTACTAAATGTGACAGCATATTTGTTTAAATTGATGACTCTACTGTCTGGTTTTCTTTGATAATTCTTAAATTCTTCTCCCCTTCACCCCTAAATTGCTGATGGGCTTTTTGGGGATATGTGTAACAGCTTAGTACTCAGTCCAAGGCAGTTTCCAAATGTGAATTTAGTAAATTTAAATGTCTCATTAATTTAGTTAAAAGCATGGTAATATATGACAGAATATTTTTACACAGGAATTTAAATGCCATAAACAAATATGATGTTGTCCTGGATTCTAATGTATCTCTTGACCTATTCAGTTGCTTTCTAGACCACTTTCTTGCTGAAGATCAAGGATTCTTCTGCAGGAAACGAGTAAAATTGCAAACTGAAGTAAAACCTCGAAGGAGAATAAAGCTGTAATAAGTTCCTAGTTTCTGTAGATATAGATTTGCAGGCTTACATTTCTGATGTTGTAAAGTTTTAGGGTCTTTTTTGTTTTTGCTATGAACATGCACGTGAATTTATGTTGAACAAAATGCCCTTTCTGATTACAAATACTGAACTTCTTAATTCTTACCTTTCAGAAGTGGTGTTGGACTTAAGGGTTTGCATTCTTCATAGCACGTGTGTTTAAATGTTCATGAATTGAGCTGGCATATAATATAAACTGCATGACCTTGGTGGCTTTGACACAGCTAGGGTGATACAGTTCTAAAATAGAAACATTTGAGAGGTTTGCACACTGTATTTGTTCTTTGTATGAGTAGGAACAACAGCAAAGAGCAGTGTTTGTGCAGGTCCAGGCCTTACACTAAGTATTGCTTCACATTCTCCTGTAGTTAAACCCATGCCTACAACTTTTTTTCCTCTGATGGTGTTTTCCATCCCAGAGCTCATGTCTTACACTTGGGGTGGGAGGAACACCATGGCACTATGTTGCAGCTGTGGGTTTTTTGTTCCTCAGCAATCTCTGTAAGACACTTCCTTTAACTGCATCTTCCCTCTAGGTTTTTGTTGCTGTTGTGAGACCCAGTGTGCCATCTGCATCCTCTGATATATATAATGCAGTAGTAAGTTATGCATGGAAGTAAAAAAATCTTCTTCTGACACAACAGCATCATTAAAATTAAACGGAGCCACTAAAGTAGCTAATAAATTAGAAATTAATTAGCTGGAATAATAGCTTCATTGCTTCTAATATATTTTTTTTCTTTTAGTTCCAGATTATCAGCAAAAAGGCTTTACTATTTACAAGTAATTTTCTGTAATTTAATTTCAGCTTACTAGTGCAACTGCGACCATTCAAGGATTTAGATGTTGAGGAGCACATAAAAGAATTTGCAGCAAAATTATTTTTAATACCCAGCCCTCCACCAGGACCACTCCACTTGGTAATTACTGATGCTGAATTTCATAATGACTTTAACATTATGTCTTATAAAGCAGTAAGATTTTGTTTTCTATAAATTGGGGGACATTCTGCACTGTCAGGTCAGACATTTTACTTGCTGATATAAAACTGATGTCAGTGTCTCTGCTTGGAAAATAAGACTATGCATTATTAGTATGTGAAAGAACAGTGTGACCAGGCTGCAGGTGTGAGCACTGGCAGACCAGTTGGTCATGCTGTTTGGTTTTTAATACTCTTCTGGGAAGGATTTTGCTCATACCAACTAGTTACTGTCTGAAATGATGCCTGAGTAGTTCTGGAGACTGCATAATCTAGGTTTTGGTTTTTAGGGGGGCAGACCACATAATCTCTAACACAAGCAGTTGGAAGCTCCAGTCTGTAGCTGCTCTGTCTGTAAGAGTGGAAGTTTACCTTTCACTTGAACATGTGCTATTGCCATCTCATTGAATACACAATACTAACTCCAGTAAATCATGTAACTAACACTCAACCAAAGTGTAGGAGTTCCCTGTCTTGTTGGGAGTTGGTTGGATGGTCACATCTAGAGAGTAGTGGTCAACAGCTCAATGTCCAGATGGAGATCAGTGATGAGTGGTGTTCCTCAGGGGTCCATATGGGAACCAGTACTGTTTAATCTCTTCATCAGTGACATAGGGGGATTGAGCGCACCCTCAGCAGGTTTGCAGACAACACCAAGCTGAGTGGTTTGGTTGACACAACTGAGGGACAAGATACCATCTGGAGGAACCTTGGACAAGCTTGAGAAGTGGGCCTGTGTGAGCCTCATGAGGTTCAACAAGGCCAGGTGCAAGGCCCTGCACCTGGGTGAGGGCAATCCCCAGTGTCAAGCTAGACGTGAGTCGGCAATGTGCGCTCACAGCCAGCAAGCCAACCGTGTCCTGGGCTGCATCCAGAGCAGCGTGGGCAGCAGGTCAAGGAAGGGGATTCTGCCCCTCTGCTCCGCTTTGGTGAGACCCCACCTGCAGTGCTGTGTCCAGCTCTGGAGTCCTCAGCACAGGAAAGACATGGACCTGTTGGAACAGGTCCAGAGGAGGCCAAAAGAAGGTTAAGAGGTATGGAATATCTCTCTTATGAAGAAAGGCTGAGAGAGTTGGGGCTGTTCAGCCTGGGGAAGAGAAGGCTCCAGGGAGACCTTACTGCAGCCTTTCAGTACTTGAAGGGAGCTTATAAAAAAACCTGGGGATAAACTTTTTAGCAGGACCTGTAGCGATAGGACAAGGGGAAATGGTTTAAACTAAAAGAGGGGAGTTTTAGACTAGATATAATGAAGAAATTTTTTACACTGAGGGTGGTGAAACACTGGCCCAGGTTGCCCGGAGAGGTGGTAGAAGCGCCATCCCTGGAAACATCCAAGGTCAGGTTGGGTGCGACTCTGAGCAACCTGATGTAGTTGAAGATGTCCCTGCCCACTGCAGGGGGGTTGGACTAGATGAGCTTTAAAGGTCCCTTCCAACCCAAACCATTTGATGATTCTTTGGTAGCAAGACCCGCTGCCTGATGTGGATGCTCATGGCTGTCATCTTGATTGTGTGATGGGTGGACGTACAGTGACGTGACTCAGAATTAGCGCAGTACCTGTGACAGAAAAGAGGCCAAAGAAATCAGTTCCTGGAGCAACACACACAGCTCTGGACTTGTTCTTTTGTCGTGTCTGTGACTCTGGGGAAGCAGAACAGTGTGTGATGGATTAAATGTTCTGGACTGTCTGCTGCCTGGATAAGACCTAGCTGAGAGGAGAAACTCAAGTAGACATTTGTGTTCAGTGTGGAAGCTGAGATGTGTGGGCTGTATTTTCTTCTTTCTAACCCTTCGGTGATTTTCAGCATGTTTTCCTTTTTGTCTACTGAAATGGCTTCTAGGGAATCAGTGCTTCAGCTGTGGACTTCGCCTTAGCTGCTTTCCTTGACCCTGGGATGAGGGGTTAGGAGTGGAGGAAAAAATAGCATAGCTGGAAAATGGAATGATTGGCTAAACCAGCTGCTAAGCGCTGAGATACGCAGCACGTGCAGGATCTGACCCCCAGAGATTTGAGCTGGAGTATTTGAAATGCTGAAAGAACTCATTTGTTTTGGCTTGTTCTGTCTTCTTAACACGAGCACCTGTGCTTGTTTCTTTTGTTCATATTTTTTCTGTTTCTTGGATGAATTTTATCAATACTTTTGATTTCTCAGTTGTATCTACAAATATAAATTCCATTGTTTTATTAGGCTTAAAGCAAGTTTAATTACATTGAAAGAATATATATACATATATTTAAAGTTTTATTGGCTAAACAACCGATAAGAATAAAAGGAGACAAAGTCCATGTTAATATTTCAGGCTAGTTATTATACCTTTTAATATTTCCCTCTATTTCTGTTTTCTGCAGTATGCAAATACCTGTCTTCTTGCTCTCAATTAATGTTAATATTTTGTAGTTGGAACTAAAATCCCAAATTAAATGTGTTGTGGGGACATGTTCGTTAAGAAGTAAATGGGAAACTTCTGTTATTACAGGTATTTAATCTGAAACCACTTCAGATAATAATTCCTTCACGAGAGGATCCAGACAGTCCAATTATTGACTTGGATCTTCATCTTCCATTGCTGTGTTTCAAGCCAAAGCAGGTGCTACAGGTAAAACTAATTTATACTTTGAAATGTATTAGAGATTGACAGTACTGGTAATTTGTGGTTTAAAAAAAAACAACTGGGTAATGTTCAGTTACCCAAAAAACATTATTAACCCAAGAATTTGGAATAGTATTAGTTCTGCATATTATGGTACAATAAAATATACTTCTTTTTAAGATACTTTGTTATTTATAGACTGGATTAGATTAAAGCATATTGAATTTCTTCCTTGTATGGTTTAGCAGTAGGTGCTAAATTTCTTAAGCATATATTTTAAAATATAAATGCCCAAGCTGATTGACAGATTCTGTTTTGAATTCTCATGAGATGCATTTTTACATGATTCACGAGGATCCTTTTCATGTGTGAGAGAGGGACCTGTGGGATGGATTGGTAACAGTTGGTGTTCTCATAGAAAGAAGTGGAAATGGTGTAGAAAGACAAGAAAATACCAAAAGCTATTTGCAAAGAATTTTTTCAGTGCTTCATAAAACTGTAGAATAATTTTGATTTGGGGCATCCTTTGTAAGTTTCCTGATCCAACTCTCTGCTCAAAGGCCACCTGTGAAGTTAAATGAGGTTACTCAAGGTCATCAGTATTATTGGTGCCACTTCCTCTAAAAAGAGCAGGTTGGAGGCATCTTTCCAGGGATGCTGGTAAACCTCCTCAGTCCTGAAAGCAGGATATGGCCATTCTTCCACCTGTGTGGGTTCCTGCCTGCATGTGCATTATGAATAAAACTTCCAACTGAAATAGTCTATTCTATTGGAAATCCTAAATGGTCCTCTGCAACTGGTGCATCCTGAGCATGGAGTTCATGTGTCAGCACCTCTGTGAGATGTCCCACATGTGCCCTCAGTTTTCTTGGCTTGGATTCATCCCACCTAACTTGAGGATTCTGAGTTTGGTGCTTAGATGCCATTGGGTCTCCCTGTCAGTGGAAAAGGGTGGACATCTCCAGATAGCTTCCTGAATTGCTCTGTGAAAGCACTGCTCTCTAGTGGCACTTCGCAGGAATATGACTAGCTGGAGTCCTGAATAGATCACAGGATCCCAGAATTACCTCAATTGGAAAAGACCTTTAAGATCATTTGAGTCCAGTCATTAACCCAACACTGACAAGTCCCCGACTAACCCATGTCCCTCAGCACTATGTCTACATGACTCTTCAATCCCTCCAGGGATGGGGACTCCACCACTGCCCTGGGCAACCCCTTCCAATGCCTCAGAACCCTTTCAGCAAAGAAATTCTTCCTCACATCCCATCTCAACTGCCCTTGGCACAACTTGAGGCCATTTCCTCTTGTCCTGTCACTTGTTACATGGTTGGATGTTTGGCTGAGATGCCTGAAACTTCGATAGTCTTTGTGTTCATCATCAAAGACAGGTTTGCTTATGTTCTTCATCCAAGTTCTTCTTTTCACAGGCATTTTACAGTCCGATACTGCGAAAGAAAGGCAACAGGTTTTCTTAGTAATTCCAGCTAAATCCCAGCCTTATTGACATTGGTGGCAAAACTCTCACTGAGTTTCCAGTGTCACTTGAATTTTTCTCTCCTTTTCTGTTTTCCTCTATTCTTAATTTTGTAAGAATTCTGAAGTGGATGTTATTTCAATTTAAAAATATATAAGGTAGCCGTTAGAAAACAGAACTTGTTAGGCTGTTTCCCAAGCAGATGAAATATTTTCACATATCTTGTGTGTTTGAGATATAACTCTTCATAAACATTTAGCATTTTGTTTTTTCCAGATTATGACCTGTATTTTGACTGAGCAGAGAATAGTTTTCTTCTCTTCTGACTGGGCTCTGCTGACTCTCATTGCCGAATGCTTTATGTTGTACCTTCATCCTCTTCAGTGGCAACACACTTTTGTGCCTATTCTGTCTCGTCACATGCTGGATTTTGTGATGGCCCCAACATCTTTTCTGATGGGATGTCATATTGATCATTTTGAAGAAGTTAGCACGGTATGTTTTAGTCTGTCACCCCTCTTGCTGTTCACTTGCAGTGCATTTGTCGCTGTGCTTCTTTCAGATGCATCTAGAAACTTGCTTTTATTATTTAGGTGTTTAAGAAATGCATAAATTAAAAGTAATGGAGCCATACTGATGTGTCCACTGGCTTGTTGGAAAAAAACTTACTGTTGTATCCCTTTATTTTCTTTTCTTTGCAGGGTAATATGATTTTTGCAAGTTCATGTTTCGTTTGGGAGAAAAATTCTACTTATGTCATTTGTATCATATAAATAGTTGCCCTTCAGATCACTGAGGTTATTTTTTGCTCTAAGAATTGTGTGGGATGAATTAGATGCTTTTTCCAGGCATCTGGGTTAAGAATTAAGCATGCACTTGAAAATACTCTTAATGATGCTGCTGTTCCCCATGATGGAGTTAAGTATTCAGTAAAGTAAGAAAGAAAAAGCAGCGTAAATAATATAATCTCACATTTTTTCTGGGAGTTTTTTGGTCTTATTTTTTTTTTAAAAGTCTTACTTAACTAAGCCTCTTTCAATAAGTAACATTAATCTTGTTTCCCCAAAAAGATTTAAGAAAAACTCAGCTTCCTAGGGCAAGGCTAACGTGCATATGCTGTTTTGAGGCTGTTGCATAGGTTTTTTGTGAGTGTTCGAAACCAAACACAGAAAAATTGTGTGAGTTTATATTAGATTAATCCATCTGATTATAAGACAAAATGAAATTGGTCCATCTAGTCAAGTGCAAAATGAGCAAACAGTTAAGTTTAGATTAAATAGATAATTTTTAAATTTTTTTTTTAGTTAGCAGTAAGATGATGTCACTATCAGAAGTAAGTGCAGATTAGAAAACACACTTTTCTTTGATATAATTTGAAACATTTTATGTTTGTTTGTACATACTGTGTTATAGTCTGATCTTTAAGGTTATTAAAATTGCACATTAAGAGATCAGCATGGACTTTACCTCCATCTGACTTTGTCTCTTACGTGTGTTTCCATGTTTGAGACTCCAATATATAAACACTCCCTCACCCAGTCACCCTACAGGGTAAGTGCAGGAGTAAACACTGTAAATTAGCTTTTAGGGAGCTGCTTTGTGTGCATGTATCTGGTTCTGTACATATCTTCATATGTATACCTTTTCAAGAATAGGCTTAGAGATACAGTATGTATTTAATGCTGTATGAAGAGTAGATTAGGTCACCAAATGTTTGTGTATGGAGATTAATATCTATTAATTTAATGACATTTACTTGTCTTGAAAGTAATTATTTAGTTAATCCATATGATCTTCTAATTGGGAGGGGAAAAAAGTCAATTGTTTTCTGGTTTTTCTTCTTGCTGAAATAATTCATTGCCTGATGACTATATAAAGAAGTAGTAAATGTTTTTAAATGTATATTTACAGTCATTCTGTTTTCTTTTGTTAAAAGGAAACTGAAGACTTAATTCTAATTAATATTGATAATGGAGATATTACACATTCAAAAATGGTTGAAGAAGAACCTGAAATTCCAGATGTTCCAGCACAAGCAGCAGAAACTTTCATAAAAAGGTGAAAAGATGTTGAAGTTGTGTTTTATCATAGTGCATAAATCATGCTTGACCCTCTTCCTAATTTTTTTATTTTGTATTGTTTATTATTATATTATTTCATTCATATATAAATCACACTATTTGATAAGGACAAATTGAAAAATTCAATTAATTAATATACAGGTAACTTTATGCTTATGATGATGACTGCTTATTATTTTGCAGCGCCTGGAATGGTTGTTTCTTTCTTTATTACCGATACGGATTATTCCCTGAACTTTAATGTTCTTTACAAAGACTGAGTGCACTGTGATTTATATGCACTAGTAAGACTTCCAGGAGTCTTGTTAGCTTGTCAACACTTGCAACTCAATCTTGCATTTCCTCTAGCTGTGAGATGCATGAGGCCTTAATGACTTTTTCTTTAAAAGGTATGAAAAAAATTGTTAAGAGTTAGGTTGTAACTTGATAATTTTCTTCTGTGTAGAGTGGAGAGTCTTCAGCTGCATTATGACCTAGAGCTCTGCCATCTCCGAGCCAGCACAGATCTCGGTGAACTCCAAATGCGTAGAAGGGCTTGGCAACAGAAACTGAATACAGAAGTTCAGCAAATGACTTTGCAGTTAATTGTTAATATCTTCAGGTGAGTGGATATAGTATTTTATTATAAGAGCATATGGTGCTGGTTAAGACACTTCCACTGCTACTGTGAAAATACTCTTTATTTTGTCTTACTTTGTAGATATTTTGTAAATCTAACTTAAGACTTGTGTGAGGGAATATGAGAAGGAGGTCCTGCTAGCCTGATGGAATATCAGTAATGAATGTGTTTGGATGCATTACTAGGAAATCTTAGCTAAAACTGTTCTAGTTTTGAACTTGTGCGTCTTTTGTATGAGGATTCCAGGAAGACAAGTCCAGTCCTCATATTTTGTAATTAGGAAAAGCCTAAGGCCCGGTAGGGGTATCAGTTTGTAACTGGACACAATCTTGGTCACTCTTGTTAGAGGAAAGTGAATTCAAAGCAGGATCAGGAGTTTGGAACGCCTGGGTGTGTTTTGGTTACCTGTACAAATGCTGGGAGTGGATGAGGCATCTGGAGAGTGCAACCACATTAGAATGAAGGAGGGAGAGGAGCTATTTAAGCTCAAGGACACAATGTTGGCACAAAAAATGCTGGGTACTGGGTGTGGTTGGGACTGACATTTTAATCATAGAATGGTTTGGGTTGGAAGGGACTTTAAAGATCATCCAGTTCCAACTCCCCTTCCACTAGACCAAGTTGCTCAAAGCCTCATCCAGCCTGGCCTTCAACACTTCCACGGAGGGGGCATCCACAACTTCCTTGGGCAACCTGTTCCAGTGTCTGACCACCCTCACAGTGAAGAACTTCTTCCTCATATCTAATCTAACCCTGCCCTCTTTCAGCTTAAACCCATTTCCCCTTGTTTTGTCATTAACTGCCCTTATGAAAAGTCCATGAAAAGTCCCTCCCCAATGATGTGGAGTAGATTTTGGGGGTTTTTTTGGTTGATTTTTTTTTTTTTTCTTCTCTAGAAAAGGGTCGAGCTATACTAATTTTCCTTGTTCTTAATCTAATCTAATATATTGATAACCACAGTTGCTTTATCTTACCAGTCTGGGTACTGGTTGTAAATCCTGCTATTTATTTACTTGTATTTGAGGGGAGAATGGAAGTGTGGTAGGTGATTCATACAAAAAAGTGCAGAAAATGGATGGCTGGTTTGTATGTGCTTCATTTCTTTTTATGTAGATACTGACATAACTCAACCATGAAAATGAAACTTCCTACCTGGTATTTCTAAAGAACCTAATTGTATGGACAGAGGTCTGCAAGTAGTTGTGCAGAAATCCATCCCCAGCTATTTCTTGTTGCCTCTTGCGGGAGATGGTGCTTGTTTTGGATCAGTTACCAAATACTCACATGAATGCACCCTAACACTTTGAGTCAGAAGGTGCTGGGTTAATTTATACAGTCCAAATACCAGGTCTCTGTTAACCTGCTCCCATTTGTTGGATCAACTTTGGGAGTGTTCATACAAGTGGCTGAACCCTCCAGGGGAAAAATAGCTGCTGGGTATGGAGGATAGAACAGACTTTACAGCTAGCACAGCTGGATGTGGAAAATGGAATGTATTTACAACCTGATGTGTTCCCACTCTGGGATTTGATGGATTTCGGTGCTTGACAACAATATGTTCCAGATAAAGATGAGGAGAAATGCATTTTGCTGCCAACAGCTTTAACTCTTTAATGCACTAAACACTTGGCTACAAAAAATCTCTGCTCTCTAAGAGATAATATGTTTTGCAAAGGGATTGATTCTTTTCTTGCTTTCTTTCTCCTTTCCTTCAAACTTTCTTTCTTTGTTCTTTTTTTTCAGCCTTGTTTCTTCTGTCTTCTAATGCTGTATCTACCAGCATCCAGGAGTGAAGGAAAGTAGATCTCTGATGCAGTGGTGCTGCCAGTTGCTGCTCTCTTCAGTGAAGCACTGTAGTGTTTTTGTGTGCGTGGAGGTTCCATGTTTAAAGCAAACAATGCTAAATTATGTAGAATTATATAGAACTATGTACTTTTGCTAATAATATTTTTTCTGCACCCATATGGCTTGATAAACTGTTAATGGGCTTTTATCACTGATTTATGAAAGATTAGCAATGTATGGAACTGTCAGTTTTCTGCATGGGTATGAGATTCCCCTTCTGTGCTTGCATCCAGACTTTAGCTCACCAACTTCTTGTTCATTCATGTGTTTTCATAGGAATTTCTTATTCCTTGATACCCAGGAAATAAGATGTCATAATAAAAGGAGTCCTGGTATTAGCTACTTGCACTTATCTAGCTTAAATAATTTATCATTTCTTACTCACAGAATTCAGTTGAGATAACAGCTTTTTTTCTGAAAAACTGCTAGTTTTTGCTCCTGAAACAACTTTTTCTGGCTCACCTTTAGAGCACAGAAGTTACTGTTGATGTCTGGTGTTCCAGGGATGGTTCAGGGCCTCTGCTGCCTGTGGTGACCATGCATATACTAAAACATGCATCGGTTCTTTATCCCACTTTCTCTTTTATTTCAATAGTTCTGTCTCTCTAGTTTAATAAAATTTGCAGTTCCTGCTGGCTTTATGAGCAGAGTTTAAGAGTGCAGCAAAAACTTACATAATCTATGATATTTCATGTGCATGTTACATATACAATGTAGTGGGACAGTGTGAGGTCAGATCACATCAATGCAGAGAAGTACACTTGTCTTTTTAGTGCTCCAGGTGGGTTGTGTGTGATCCAGGAACTGTGTATGTGAATGTAATTCCAGGATTGGAACCTCAGTCATGACTTAAATTCACATCCTTGTAGCAAAGCTCAGAAGGTATGGAATAGATGAGTGGATGGGGGGGGGGATTGAGAACTGGCTGACTGGCAGAGCTCAGAAGGTTGTGATCAGTGGCACAGAATCCAGTTGGAGGCCTGTGACCAGTGGTGTTCCCTAGGGGTCAGTGCTGGGTCTGGTCTTGTTTAATGTCTTCATCAACAACCTGGATGTAGGGATAGAGTCCACCCTCAGCAAGTTTGCTGATGACATGAAGTTGGGAGGAGGGGCTGACACACCAGAAGGCTGTGCTGCCATTCAATGAGACCTGGACACACTGGAGAGTTGGGTGGAAAGGAACCTGGTGAGGTTCAACAAGAGCAAGCGTAGAGTCCTTCACCTGGGGAGGAATAACCACATGCACCAGTACAGGTTGGGGGCTGACCTGCTGGAACGGAGCTCTGTGGAAAAGGACCTGGGTGTGCTGGTGGACAGCAGGTTGGCCATGAGCCACCAGTGTGACCTTGTGGCCAGGAAGGCCAGTAGTGTCCTGGGGTGCATTAAAAAGAGCGTAGCCAGCAGGTCGAGGGAAGTTCTCCTCCCCCTCTACTCTGCCCTGGTGAGGCCACATCTGGAGTATTGTGTCCAGTTCTGGGCTCTTCAGTTCAAGAGGGACAGGGATCTTTTGGAGAGAGTCCAGTGGAGGCTACAAAGATGATGAGGGGCCTGAAGCATCTCTCTTATGAGGAAAGGCTGAGAGAGCTGGGACTCTTCGGCCTGGAGAAGAGCAGACAGAGGGGACCTTATCAGTGTCGATAAATCATCTGAAATGTGTGGGCCAAATGGATGGGGCCGGGCTCTTTTCAGTAGTGCCCAGTGACAGGACAAGGGGCGAAACACGGAAAGTTCCAGAAAAACCTAAGGAAAAACTTCTTTACTGTGAGGGTGTTGGAGCCCTGGGACAGGCTGCCCAGAGAGGTTGTGGAGTCTCCATCTCTGGAGATGTTCAAAACCCACCTGGATGCCGTCCTGTGCAACCTGCTGTAGGGAACCTGCTTTGTCAGGTGGGTTGGACTAGATGATCTCCTGAGGTCCTTTCCTACCCCCACCATTCTGTGATACTTTGATATAGATTCTCCTCTATGGGTTACTAAAATTGATCCTACAGACTCCATAAGTGAACTTGCTGATTTGGAATGGCAGTGGCCACAGGCAGCATGTCTTACTACTTAGAAGAGTTTCCTTTCTTTTTCTGTGACTCAGTAGCTCAGGCTTGTTCATTAAAACTGAATTTGCCTTCTGATGCTGCAGCATAATTCTATTTTGCCTTCTGATACTGCAGCATGTGTCTGGTAGTACCAGTGGGCTGCTTCTGTGATAAAAGTGCAACTTGCTGACAAATCTCCAAGTGTATTTATCTATTTATTCATTTTTGTCTCCAGGGAGGTAAAAGACCATCTAAATTATGAACACAGAGTATTTAACAGTGAAGAATTTCTGAAAACAAGGGCAATCGGAGACCAGCCATTTTACAAAAAGGTAAATTAAGTGTTAAATATGTTGTAAATCTCTGTTATTAATCTGTATTTCTAGGATTAACGCAAAAAATTAGTAGAATGGTCACAGTTTTGTCTGCGTGGTGGTGTTGAACCACTAGCTTTCACATAATGCTTTAACAAAGTTATTCTATTTACTGTAAACAAATAAACTAGTAGAGAGCATTTTGGAGAGCAAGATACTATGTATTTCCAGAGCACATGAAATGTAATTCCTCAGGCATGAAGTTAACCTATGGCAGATGGTCAGTAAAGCTGCACCTAAACTGTAGTTTAAGCACAGGCACCTCTCCAAACTGTTTGGACTGAAGCCCACATGGAGACATGAGTTTTCATCAAGCCTGTGAGCACAGCAGAAGGGAGCTCAGGTGACAAAAATTGAAGTATCTGCTTTATCTTCAGCATGAACAGCAGCAGGGTGTGGAACTGATGATGCCTGCTTGACTCCAGGCCATAGAATCAGAGAATGGTTTGGGTTGGAAGGGACCTTAAAGACCATCCAGTTCCAACCCCCCTGCCATCAGCAGGGACACCTTCCACTAGACCACGTTGCTCAAAGCCTCATCCAACCTGGCCTTCAACACTTCCAGGGAGGAGCAGCCACAGCTTCTCTGGGCAACCTGTTCCAGTGTCTCACCACCCTCACAGGAAAGAATTTCTTCCTCAGATCTCATCTCAATCTCCCCTCTTCCAGTTTAAAGCCTGTTTTCCACAATGCATCACAGCAACCGCACGCTGCTGACTGAGCCTGTGAGTGGCACTGGTGTCCCTGGGACCTGCAGTGTGACAGGGCCTGCAGGACATCAGTTGATTTAGCTTACGTGTGCTTTACCAGCCAGTGTAACTGTACTTTACTTTTAGGTGCTGGTGAAACCCGTGAGGTAATACTCCAGTAGTGCACAGCCTTGGGCCTGTCCCAGTAATTCCAGAGGCAAAGGACACCCTGAGATCCCCACTTACTTTTCCTTAGCCCTCCTGCTAACTCAGTTTATTAAATACTTACCAGGGTTTGAAACCCTGTAGAGGTGTGGAGTTGTTCCATACATTCCCTGGGTCTCTTCTGCACCTGCCCTGATCAGCTTGATCCCTCTGTTAGCATAAGCTTGATCTGCTGATGCTCCAAAATGATTCCATTGTCAGCCAGTGTGTACAGTGACCCAGGTTTTTATGAAGGATGCAGTCTGTTTTCCTCTGGAGCACAGACAGTACTGGTGCATGAGTCTGGTTTTTATTTAATGGCTTTGTGAGGAAATATTAAGGAATAATTAAGGAAATGATGTGGGTTTAATTTCCTCATTAAAAGGAGAATGTCTTGGTCACCAGGCTGTAGGATTTAGAGCAGTTCTCCATGCTTTTGGTGTAGGACTGTCACTGACCATCAAAGGTTGGAGATCCTTAGGTGAGAAGGAAGGAGAAAGGAAGGGGGAATAGAAGGGCCACAAAATTGGTGAAGGGTTTAGGGGGGAAGCTGTATGAGGAGAGGCTGAAGTCACTTGGTTTGTTCAGCCTGGGGAAGAGGAGACTGAGAGGAGACCTAATCGTGGTCCAGAACTGCCTCCCAAGGGGAAGAGGAGGGGCAGGCACTGATCTCCTCTCTCTGGTGACCAAATAGGACCAGGGGAAATGGCAGGAAGATGTGCCAGGGGAGAGTGAGGTTGGCCATGAGGAAAAGGTTCTTGAGGCAGAGGGTGGTGGAGCCCTGGAACAGGCTCCCCAGGGAGGTGATCATGGCACCAAGCCTGACAATATTCCAGCAGCATTTGGCCAACATGTGCCCTCAGACACATGGTCTGAATGTTGGGATTGTCCTGTGCAGGGACAGGAGTTGGACTCGATGATCCTTGTGGGTCCCTTCCAACTCACAGCATTCTGTGATTGTATGAAAGGAGCAGGGAGAGAAAGAGAGATTAAGAGTACGCAGGTTCCTGCAAGAGTCTCTTGCAGTGTTAGGGTACTTTGGCCAGAAGTGGGAAGGTTGAGACTTTCATCCTTGCTGTTATTTCACATTAACCTGTTTGCACCTGATTAAATTAATATTTACCTTCAAATAATTAAACTAAGCTGTTGTGTATGTGAGAAACAGAATTTACATGTTCTGAGGGTTTGTGTCTGGCCACGTACAGTGTTCTGTGAGAATTTGGTCTTGACACAGCAGGCCAAAATCCAAAGTTATAAACTTACAATTTTTATTTTAAGTATCATGGTTATTAACCAAACAAAAAGTTTACCTTACTTAAAGGAAAGAATAATTGTTTTGAAGACTGTTACCCTGTACTGGGACAGTCTGTGGTCAATACCTGATTTCTGAAGGGATGCAAGACATCTTCCTCAGCTTCTTGTCCCCTTTGATGCAATTTACATAACAGTTTTTAACAGATACTTTATTAAGTAGCCTCTTACTCTAACCAGCTGTAAGACACGTGCTGATAAAGCTTCTCCAAAGTAAAATATTACTGAGTTACAGAATCACAGAATATTAGGGATTGGAAGGGACCTCAAAAGATCATCAATTTAATGAAATTAAACAGGAAGGTGTCCAGGCGGGTCTTGACTGTCTACAGAGAAGGAGACTCCACAACCTCCCTGGGCAGCCTGTCCCAGGGCTCTGTCACCCTCACCGTAAAGAAGTTTTTTCTCATGTTTAAGTGGAACCTCCTGTGTTCCAGCTCACACCCATTGCCCCTTGTCCTACCATTGGGCATCACTGAGAAGAGCCTGGCTCCATCCTCATGACATTTGCCCTTAACATATTGATAAACATTAATTAGGTCTCCCCTCAGTCTCCTCTCCTCCAAGCTAAAGAGCCCCAGCTCCCTCAGCCTTTCCTCATAAGGGAGATGCTCCACTTCCTTCATCATCTTGGTGGCTCTGTGCTGGACTCTCTCCAGCAGTTCCCTGTCCTTCCTGAACTGTGGGGCCCAGAACTGGACACAATATTCCAGATGTGGCCTCACCAGGGCAGAGTAGAGGGGGAGGAGAACCTCTCTTGACCTACTAACCACCCCCCTTCTAATACACCCTAGGATGCCATTGGCCTTCCTGGCCACAAGGGCACAGTGCTGGCTCATGGTCATCCTGCTGCCCACCAGGACTCCCAGATCCCAGAGTTCTCTCTTTGCTTTTTGTGGCGATCCTATAGCTCATTTAACAAACCTGTGGATCAAAGCAAAGGTTTAACAAGGAATGTAAGAAAGTGCATCTGCCATTTTACATTTGCTTTTAATTATATTCCTTCCTGGGTGCATGTGAAAGGTACAGAGGTTCCCTTTGCCACTGGCATTTGGCAGTTGGCTCTGTGGAGTAACTGTTTTACACCTGGCAAAAAGATCTCTTCGTTACCTTCAACATGGCGTGGCTGAGAACACCTTTTTTGTTTCCTGTTTGTTTCCTGCTTCACACATGATGAAAAACATTTCTGAACATCTGTTGAAAGGACATGCCAGTGTGTGAGGGAAAAGATCAGAAAAGTATCTCATTCTCCTGAAGTGGTAGTTGCCAAACTTGTACAATATCTGGCAATTCAAAGATAACAAAGTGATGGATCCTAAGTAGGAGGTGTTTGGACAAAGCTTGCAATGCTAGCAAACATTCTTAAAAACAAGCAAACAAACAAAGAACTTCTAATACATCATCATTAATACAACATTAATACATCATCAGGACAGAAATTAATTGGAAATGTTCTGACCAGGATTTGAAATGAACATGAATAATTAAAATATTTTCAGTATCAGTTTCTAATGCTATAAATGAAACGGTGGCAATTTAACGAATTGAAATTTAAAATGAATTTAAAATTCAGATGTGCACATTTAAGAAGATACTAATTAGCATAGTGGCAAGTTTGCCTTCAAGTAAATCTTAGAAGATAACACAGTAAGGAGTAGTTACTAGTGGTATCTAGACTTATGCTAAGAGAACTCCAGAAGCCATTAGAAAGGACTCTCTCAGTTTCTGCAGCTTGTTATCTCCTGTATGGCCAACAAAATATGCCATCTACTGGAGAAATACTTAAAAGCAGAAATCTTACTGGTTTTGTAGAAGTCATTTTACAGGATACATTGTGAATGGATTGGTAAGAGGCATCTGGAATAAGAATGACCTATTTGTTGATGAAATGTTGCCATTAATTTCAGAGTACCCGGATTACTTATTAATCTCTCTCATTTGCTTTTTTTAAAACATCACAGAAATACACTCATGTCTGATCAGTGGGGTTTTGTGGTTTGCTTTTCTTTTTCTTTTTGTCCTTTGATAAACTCCAGGACTAACAAGTCCTTTTCAGCAAACCTCTGGGATATATCATTAATCAAAGTGATTTTTCATAGTTAACATGCAAGGATACAGCTGTCTGTTAGTAAGTGTAAAACCTGGAGTCTGTATGAAGACAGGATTACTGATTATAATGATATTGTCTCCTGATGAAGTTTGCATTTGATTTTCTGAAGGGATTAGTTTTCTGAATTATTTATTTCAAAGAATAGGAAGAGCCCTGCACTAGGGCTAACATTTATATCAGTTGTATTGCCTGAAATCCTAGCTTTTATCTCGTTTTAATTTACAGTGGTGGAAGATGGTAGCTTTCCACTTTTTTAAATTCACACTTGGCATTTCTTGTGGTGTACTCTGTCCTAAAAGTATGAATTTGACCTTTTAGAAATGATTTCTGGATGACACGACAATAATTACCGTAATAGGGAACAATTTGGGGGGGTTACCAGGAAAAAAGCTGACTCATTTTTTCAGTTTGATGACATAATGTTACACTTCTTATTGCAAACCACAGACAATATTAGCATCACTTATTTATAGGCAGAAAATATATTTCAGTTAAACTTCAGTAGCTAAACCTCTCTATTTTACTCAATATTTCTCATTTTTGTTTGGTTTCATCTTTTGGAGCATCGTCTGAGATTACTCTTTGCAACTAAGCAAATATGAAAGTACAGAAGGTGAATGGGAACTGAATTAGTTCTGTTGTTGAAGCTTTCAAATATTTTTAGTTTTGTCATCACTAAATTGGATTTTTTCTGCTTTTCCCATGTAAAGATAATAAAAATTAGTAAAACATGCTAATAAAAATGAGTGAAACATGCTAATAAAAATGTAATTTCTAAATGATCCACAATTAACTAGTTTGTGTCTTGCAGGTTTTGGAGACCTACATGTTTCACTCTTTTCTTAAAGCTCGTCTGAACAGAAAGATGGATGCTTTTGCTCGACTTGAGCTGAGTACCCAGTCTGAAGAGGACAGGTAAAGTTTTCTCATTCTTTATTCTGGTTTTGAATCTTCTGTTGATATCGGTGATAAAAATGATCCTTTTGACTCTGTTGCTATGAGATCAGGTCATCTATGAATAGGATCCAGAGGGACCTTGACAGGCTTGAGA
>NW_010308755.1:0-20817 GCF_000700745.2 Antrostomus carolinensis
TTTTTTATGAGATCCTGATATTTTAGTTTATTTCTTAATGGAGTGACAAGAATTGGCCAGGTCCTGTCCAGCTATAATTCCTCTTTGTTAACCATTTCTGTTTATTCCAATCCTAGAAAGAGTTAAATTTTTAATAATAGAATAGTTGCTACAATGAAAGTGTTGTCACTTAGCAGATTTATCCCAAAGATTTTAAACCATTTTATAAAGCTGTTTGAAGATGCTGTTCTTCACTTCACATATGAGAAAATTGGAACTCTGTTGTTTGGATGGGGTCCAGTGGGGATTCTCCAGTTGAGGTGTCAACAAGTTGCTGGTGATACTGGGCTATTTACAAAGAAACCAACGTGAAAGACATTGTTTCTAATGATTTTTTTTATTTTTAAGGGAGAACAAAAAATGAAGATAATTTGATGTTATTAGTTGTCTTGGGCCCCGTTACTGGTGGCAGCAGCTGAGATCCTCTCAAACAGGCTAGTGATATGTTGTCCTCATGCCTGCAAGCTTGTACTTGATGTGCTCAATGCTAGGTAGACAGCTGGGCATAGCTATTCAATTGTGCATTATAGAAACATAGAATCATGGAATTATTTTGGTTGGAAAAGACCTTCAAGATCATTGAGTCCAACCATTAACCTAACACTGCCAAATCCTGCACTAAACTATGTCCCTAAGTATCACATCTACACATCTTTTAAATACCTCCAGGGATGGTGACTCCACCACTCCTCCGGGCAGCCTGTTCCAATGCTTGATAACATTTTTGGTGAAGAAATTTTTCCTAATATCCAACCTAAACTTCCCTTGGTGCAACTTGAGGCCGATTACTCTTTTTCTATCACTTGTTACTTGGCAGAAGAGACTGAGACCCACCTCTTTGCACCTTCCTTTCAGGTAGTTATTTCAATTTGCAACAAAGCAGAAGCCCTTAAAAGGAGGCTGAAGGGAAACCTGTCTCTCTCCATCTCCCTGAAGGGAGGGGGGAGAGGGGTAGGGGTGGGTCTGTTCAACCAGGGACCAAGTGACAGGACAAGAGGAGGTGGCCTCAAGGTGTATCGAGGGCGGTTGAGATTGGATGTGAGAAAGAATTTCTTTGATGAAAGGTTTCTCAGGCATTAGAAGGGGTTGCCCAGGGCAGTGGTGGAGTCCCCATCCCTGGAGATATTTAAAAGATGTGTAGATGTGGTGCTGAGGGACATAGTTCAGTGGGCATGGTGGTGATGAGTTGATGGTTGGACTTGATGGTCTTAATGGTCTTTTCCAACCTTAATGATTCTAGTTGTAGAGAGTGAGAAGGTCTTCCCTGAGCCTCCTCTTCAGGCTAAACAACCTCAGTTCCCTCAGCTCCTCCTCACAAGACTTGTTCTCCAGGCCCTTCACCAACTTTATTGTCCTGTTATTTTATATTTTCATGCTTTATGTATTATTTTGAAGTAAGGCACACTACTTGCTTGATGGTCCCTGTGGCTGAAAGCATGGTCTTGGCCCCCTCAACCTCTATTTGTGCTTCTTAAGCCTTCCTGTCTGTCTGGGAAGGACAAAGGTATCCACAGAGTATGTAAAGCTGTTTCTGAGGAGCAGATTGTTTAGGTAACCCCATAAGGTATTTGTATTACTATTAATTTCTTTCACTAATGTGGCAGTTCAAATTCCTGAGTCTTACTCTTGTCAGTTGATGGAGTGGTTTGAGGGGAAAAAAAAAAGTCACAAAAAGGCCAAAAGAAAAAAAAAAGTGCATGTTCTTTCCATTATCTTCTCAACCTTTCAGATTTCAAGGTTTTTCCTGGGCTTTGCAGTGTACTGTTCTTGGGGAAGTGGTGGGGGTGAGGGAGGAAAATGAGAATTTTTCCATATAAACCCATGACTGTGGGAGAAGTGACTTTAAGGAAAACAGCAACTACTAGGAGACTGGCTAAAATCCCAAGAGTTGGAAATGTGATAACAGTATCTCATATTCATTGAACGGGGCGCCTGTGACTCAGTGCTTTCATGAGACTGTAAATGTTCTTTTAATCTCTTATTTCTCTAGAGAGGCAGATAAATCTGAACCCATTATACGCTGTGGCTGAAGCAGGGCACAGAGATTTATGGAATCGCAGGGGCAGTCGGTTGTGCACCGGGAATGAAGCTGCTGTCCTGGCTCTCAGACACGCGGTTAGTGGGATTACAGGGATGCGGTGATGCAGGGTTGCAGCTCTCTGGCCTTTTTTTTTTTGATTGTTATTTGCATGAATTTCATGGTCAGTCCACACAGTGCAAGGGGAAAGGACTGGTTTTGAGCAGCTGATGGTGAAAACCTGCAGTATGGTGAGCAGTGCTGATGGTACTTTGTACTTCATGTGGGTGTTGTAGCAGCCCCTGGTCCTCAACTGCTGCCACGGTGCCCAGGTTTGTAGAAGTTGGATCCAGTCACAGCTTGGAGTTGTTTGCTTGGGAAAATGAAATGGATGAGTAAAAGTGAAAAAATAGCCTAGAAAGGGGAGAGAAGAATGGGAGTCAGAGAGGTTGGGGGCAGGATGAATCAAGTAGAGAAAGAAGTGGGAAGAATTATTATTTGAGGGATTCTGGGTGCGATTGTTTTTTGGTGGAATTCAGCCCTGTGGAAGGGGAGCTCAGTTTTATAACCTGTACCATCACTTCTGCAGAAATAGTCTTAATGTGGAAGGGTCCTTTTTCTTTCTAATTTAAGAATCTTTTGTAGAAGCTGCTCTCTGAAAGGAATATTTTTCATTGATGGGGGCAGGAGAGCTTTCTGTTTTCTTATGGGAGACACAAAGGTAGTGCGCTGCAAAGACTGCAGTGGAGCAGGGATACTTGTTTTTTTTCTTTTGCATGTGTGGTTGATATCACCAAAGTCTATTAGGAAGAGGCAGAGTCTGGGCTCAGCCTCAACCTGTCCAGCCTGGTGCCGAGTCTGGGAGTTGGTGCACCACTACAACTGCTCCTCAGGAGTTGGGGAGAGAAATGTGAGATCTTTCTCAGGTCTTTTCGTGGTGATCTAGATCCAGATGGATTTTCCTCCCTGTGCATTTAGTCCTGCATCAATGCAATCTGGAGCAGAACTTTTGGCTCTGCTCTGGATACACCTTGGGCCATCAACATGCAGATCTAGACTCTGTTTTGGGCCGCTTTACTCTGAGGCAGGTGGTTCTGTGGCATTTTTATGGCAGGAAGATGCTTTAAAGCCTTTAGCTTTGGAGCTGTAGAGGTGTGAAAACAACCACCCATGCTGGCTCAAAGATGAACTGAACCCAATCCAAAGGAAACAGGCACATCTGCCTACACAAGCTGCGGCTCCAAACGGGGCTGTGGTGTCACCTGCTAAAACTGGAAGGAAAAGCAGCTACAAAAGCATGGGCATTTCAGGAGCATCTATATGCAATGCACACCTTGTGTTTGGGCTGTACTGTGTCTAATATGGTGCAAGCTCTGACCAATGCTTTTTCCATGGTGAAAGTGTTGCTAATACCCTGTCTTCTCTCTGGATGATCTAGTGTTTAAATCATTCAGTTCAGCTCACACTGTGGCCTTTGCATAAATGGGATTGCTAAACTGAGTCTTTTTTCTTCTACTGTGTCTCTACTTCTCTTGAATAATTTCCACTCAGTCTGCTGAATTTGATGGCACTTGGTCCTCAGAGTCTCAGACCATTGCACAACCTCATATTGGTCATTTCATTGCAGAGCAGACCCCGTGCAGGACCATGGGACTGGCACTAAGATGGGTCTGTTACTCATAGCAATAGTAGGACTCTTGGCCAAGCTGTGTCCTTGTAGAGCATCAAAGACTCATGCTCTAGAGGACTAATCAGTGTGATTATGTTACTGTTGTCTTGTTCAAGCAAGCCATCACTGCTTAGGATATGTGGTGGTTTTAACCCGGCCAGCAGCTGAGCACCACACAGCTGCTCGCTCACCCTCCCCTGCCTGGTAAATGAGAGAGAGAATCAAGAGGGTAAAAGTGAGAGTACTCGTGAGTTGAGATAAAAACAATTTAGTAATTGAAATGAGATTAAAATAATAATGATAGCAATAATGGAATATACAAATGAGTGATGGTACTCTTGAGTTGAGATAAAAACAATTTAATAATTGAAATAAAATTGAGATTAAAATAATAATGATAGTAATAATGGAATATACAAATGAGTGATACACAGTGCAGTTGCTCATCACCCACTGACTGATGCCCAGCCCAATCCCAGAGCAGAGACAATCTCAAAACCCAAACTGCAATCCCAGAAGAGCAAGAGCCCAAGAAATCCGAGAGCTTTCTGGTTAACCCTCATTAATATACTGAAAATGATGTTATAGGATATGGAATAACCCATTGGCATATACAATTGCTAATTTGGGTTTGTTAATTTTGCTGTGCTCCCCTCTGAGTTTCTTCTGCATCTGCAGACTAGCAAAACATGAGAAGTTGGAATGTCCTGGATTTTCTTAGTAAAAACTAAAAACATCAGTTTATTATCAATTCTTGTCATACCAAATCCCATACTGAAACCAAAACACTTCACTATTCTAGCTACTTAGAAGAAAATTAACTCTATCCTAGCAAGACCAGGACAGGATATAATTTCAAAAGTAGCCTCAAAGTATCTAGAATATCTCAAATGCTTTCTTGTCCTTGGGCCTGTTTGGAACCCCATTGTGGTGTGGGTGATAATCCCTTTCCAAGGTGCCATCTTCACAGATGAGCTGTGGCTGGTGGTGCAAGGGGACAAGTAGCTTTTAGTACTTTTGCCTGCTTGGAGAGGATTTTATTGGTAAAATTCTTCCTCCCAGTTTTGTCAGTAAGGAGGGATGTTTCCTCTTATGCTATCCAGGCAGAAGTACCAGGGACTTTCTTCCTATGAAGATTTCTTATTGCCTCTTGAGTCTATGCAGTAGACTCGGTAAGAGCTAGAGTGGCATGAATTTGGGTGACATTAATTGTGTTCCTGTAAATTACGGCTTGTACCCATCACACTTTGTGGTTGGAGAGTGCTCATCTGAGTATTTCTGTTTGAAGGACACATTTTTGTCCCCTCTGGATTTTGTAGGAGGACCTACCTGCCCGCATGAAATGGTTCTCTTTGAAAGGATTTGATAAGGAGGTTTCTTTTGCTTTGTTTCTTGTGTGTCTCCCCTGCTTCCCCCAGCACCACAGATTTTAGCTGAGATCCTGGAGATGCACTCGGCTTGACAGGTTCTGGGTGGGGGGGTTTCACAGAGGTCTTCTGGGAAGATGGATCCCTTGAGAGGTAGAGAAAACAAGGATATCTGAGCCCTGTGAACCACTCCTAACTCTCTGAAGTTATTTAAGGAAAGAAAACCTGTTTTGAAAGTAGCAATACTAGTGGAGCTTAGGTCCCTGTGAAACAGGATCCTTTGTCCTGTCCACCTTCCCACCCCACCAGCTGGCCAGCCAGCTGAGGCTGGGCTCTAAAAGCAGAGTTCTTCTTGCCTGTCTGCAGTAGGAGAGGTTCAATTGGGTCTTTTCTTGTGACTAACAAGCAAAAATGTGAATTAGAGATTGAAAAATCAGTGCTTTAGTTCACAGGTGCTGAGTCTGATACACCAGAGAAGCACCAGCGTTTCTTGAGATGGATGCTCAGGTTGGGCACCCATGCATCACACTGCCAGCTATTCTCCTTTACCCAGCAGATTTTCCTTCATTTGAATATTCTTGTTTAACATTTTGCTTGCTCCTCGAAGGCTTTTGCAGGCATCGTGATAATTCAGAATAACTTCATTACTACTAAAAATTAATGTTTCCATTGTAATGACGAACTGTAGTACTGAGAAGGCTGATTGTGCTCTACGGAAAAAAGTGCAAATCATTGTTCCTAAAAATTCCAGTGAAATCTGTTCTCTCTCAGAGGTTTCCAGAGTCTCTTTATGTATAAAGAAAAAAAAAAAGAATAATAAAATAAAGCAAAACATCAAATATTAGATTTGTTTGAGGAGGATGGCTCTGACACCACTCAGAAACTGCGAGTAGCTTGTTTTATCAGCTGAGTCTGTTTAGTCTGAAAACAAAGGTCACTTTAGCAGCTTTGGACTTTGGAAGCCCATAGTCCAGATTTGAATGTGGAGAGGGGCACCCATCTTATTTAGGTATCAAAAAGCCATGAGATGCAAATCATTTAAAAAGGACAAGGGATTTTGTTTGAGAGGCATTAGAAGGGGGACTGACTGACAGACAGCAAGATCTGTGGATCAGGCACCATTAAGACATCTCAAATTGGGCATCTGGAAGTGGTGGCCCCTGAAATCTGTTGTCAACTTTGAAAATCCTAATTTTTTTTTCCTCCCTCTTGCCAGCTTTGTAAGTTCAAGCCATGTTCTTTTTATCACATTTGTCATTCCTTAGTAATGAAGCTCTGACAGTCAAAATTTGGCTGACAACTTTGTGGGTATGAGCCAGAATGAAGTTCAACTTGCACCTTTCTCTGATGCACCCAGTGCTGTTCGCAGCAAGAGGCAGAAGTCTGAACTAGAGGGACTCCAGTCTCATTCATTACGGCAATTACTATCTTCTCACTGATGCCAAAATTAAGCTTGTTTTCTTTATCCTAATGTAGGTGGACAGGAACCGATGAGGAGTACGCAACAGGAATGTTGAGAGAGAAAGAGCCATGTATAAACCATTTCTTCTCAGGCTATTCCTTCATCTTAAATAATTTAAAGGTCATAAATCTCCTGGAAATCATGCAAAAGCAGTGCTGCAAAAGACTTACAATGGTTCCAGGCAAGCTTAATTATTATTTTATAGAGACTCAAGTCCAGCACTTTTAAGGTTTGCTAATTTTAAATGCATTTCAATACACTTTCAGAGTCATTTAGATCTATAAAATGGATATGTAGTTCAAGCAGCACGAGGATAACTGGCTTTTTGGGAAGGAGCACAATTCACACATGTGGTCTGATGTACGATCTGCTGGCCATGGCGTCTGTCTTTGTCTGTGGCCAACTGTACGGGTTGCTGTTGTGGTTACACTTGGCTAGCACTTGGCTAGCAGTCAAACACAACCGCTCGCTCATTCTTGTCTTCCCATCCCCAAGGAACAGGGGAGAGAATTGGAGGAGTAATGGTAAGGAGACTCGTAGGCTGAGATAAGAACAATTTAATAATGGAAATAAAATAAAACTGAAAATAATTATGATATTACAATATTAATGATAGTAGTAATAATAAAATATGCAAATGAATGATACTCCATAACTGATTGCTCACCATTTGCCGACCAAGCCCATCCCATTCTCAGATAATAATCCTAGAGGAACGACAATCCCGAAACTGAATCCACAGTCCTAAAAGAGTGAGAGCCTGAGCAAAAGCCAGAGAGAGCCCCTCCACAAGAAAGAGACCCAGAGAGAGGGAGAGACTCTCATTAATATGCTGAACATGATATTATTTGATGTGGAATATCCCACTGGCATATCCAACTATTGATCTCGTTTACTAGACCTTACATCTGTAGACTAGCAAATCTCAAAGTCCTTTGACTTCCTGTAACAAATTAAAACATTGGTATGTTATCAATGTTCTTCTCATAACAAATCCCATGCTGAAAACAAAACACAGTTCTGTTCTAGCTACTAAAAAGAGACCTAGCTGTGTCCCAGCTAAAAACCAGGACAATTGCATAAGGTATTTAGGGCATAAACTGAGTATGAGCCAGAGTCCCAAGTGTGCCAAGCACCCATGCTGGAACCAAGTCCAGCCGTGACCGTGTTTTGTGGCAATGTCATATAACTGTCCTTGGGCAAACCCAGTTCTCCCTCTTTGGATTTCTTTATTCAGTTTTTGGTAGGGGATGGCTTGAGGATGCATTTTGAGAAGGCTTAGGTTTGGTTGGTCTCCTTGTCTGGAGGTAACGGTGGCGATATCTGTGCACACAATGCTGGTTGCATTTGCAGTCTGAACTCCTCCTGCTCTAACCATCGAGACTGCACCTTCTCAGAGGTCCCACAGCTCAGGTTCTGCATTGTCAAGGCATTGTGGTAGACAATACACCCATCTCTGGGAAGTTCTGAGAAGTCACAGTCACCAATGTATTAAAACATATAGAAATCCCACCCTGATTGTTGTGAAAGAGTGAAGTGCTTCAGACTGGGTCACTCTTGGTTGACTAATGTGTTATTTCACTAAAGTGTGGAGCAAAGGACTCCGCTTCATTTGAGCCAAACATGAAGACTGATATAATTTAATTATTTTGAACTTACACTGGTTAATTACAGCCCTTCCTGGGCTCCACTGTGGGGTAATGATATTTAAACCATATATCCTGTTCAGATAAAATGTTTTAATTTTCAAATGCTTGTGATTTTTCCCTTCTATAGGTTCTGCTGTGTTAACAACATAACTATATCACTGTTCTGTCATATATAATATATTGTAATAATATTGTAATAATAAAGTGTGCATTATATCTGATGTAATTTAATTCCCATTAAAAGTCTGTTTTCTGGGTTTCTGATTGCAAACACACACTACATTTGAAGATTCATCTGAATCTCTGGAGCTGAGATTTGCTGAATTGCCTTTTGATGCCCAACTTTTTACTGATTTCAACAAGAACTGAACCAGGATTTGAATCCCAGAGGCAACATTTGTATATTTCAGTTCAAATCTTATGAAGCTGTGTGGATACAGATCCCTAAAGTAACTCATGCTCACAGTGTTTAGCTCAGAAATTCTTCAGACTTTAAAAAAAAAAAAAATTAAATAGATGTTCCTGATAAATTCTTTAAGTCTTTCTTCTTACAAACTTAGGTGTTCCTGCTCCAGCAGGGAGATTGGACTAGATGATCTTTCGAGGTCCCTTCCAATCCCTTGACATTCTGTGATTGTGATATTGTGATTGTATTGTAAAAAGCTGATGTATGATGTTCTCAGGGTTGATTTTTGTGCTTTGTAGGGTCAAGCACCTGGAGTTTCTGTTGTCCTGTTGAGGAACTGAAAGTTTGCACAGCTTTTTTTTCTTTTTTTTCTTCTTTTTTTCCCTGAGGTCATTAGTAAACATACAAAGGGACTTTATAAATCATATCTGAGCCTATGTGGTAAGCAGGAAACGAGTGGTTACACAAACAGTGGCCAATTTGAATGGGAGCGATGGAGACGATAAGCCACGCTGTCATAAATCACTGTCAGTGGCTAGAGTGGAGCAACACCTTCCCTTGTTCTGGGTTGTAACCATGTGCACAGGTTGCCTGAGGAACTGGCCAACAAACTTTTGGCCAGCTTTTCTCCTGGTCTCGATTGTATCTGAAACTTTAGAGGTGGTAAACCCTGAGGAGATATCTCTAAAATACATGTGTCAAGTCCATTGCAATCTGCTGTGTTAAGCTTTTCTTTTCTTTCTTCACCTTCCCCAGCAATCAAAGAGAAATACATGGACTGGACGGAGTTTCTCATACATGATTTGACCGGCGCTCGGACTGCACCTGCAAATTTACTGGAAGGCGTATGTATTAGATTGCAGTTTCTATCCCATACGGTGTCGCGGTGTGCGTGCTGCAGCAGTGTTTGCATTCCCAACGTCTAGGGTTGTGTTCTTGCAGCGTCTGTGTGATCCAGTGCTGGCCAAAAGTTGGTGGCAACTTTGGCTTGACTCTGCTGGCTCTGCTTCTGACCCACTGATGGGTAGTTTGTTCTGCCTTGAGGCTGGAGAGCGATGCTTAGAAAGTTGTGTACTCAAAAAAAGTTGGGTGATGAAGGAGGGTATGAAGGGAGTCCATAGGAAGGAGGACACAGCCCTTTAGTACCCCGTTAGAACCACCAAACTGATGACCTAAGCTTTTAGGTCAGGAGAGATATTGGAGAAGGATTTTTAGCAGGTTGATGGGCAGCACTGTCAGATTTACGTATATATGGAAATAACTCCTTCAAGGACATTCCCTCCACCTAAATAGAGCAGTCAGGTTTAGCAGGGAAGTTGGATGAGGTGACCTCAGTTGTCTGGAGTCAGGAGAGAAGGGACTGCACCCATAGGGCCAAGAGCCCAGCTTCTGCAGCATGTTCACAGGGTGACTTGCACCTGGGACAGCCTCAGCTTGCCTTGAGATCTTGGACAAAAATCCCACAGATTCATCTTGAAACAGTGGGTGCAGGGCACCTTCTCCATCAGGACCAGCCCTGCTCTCATGTGCATGCTGTGTGGACATTTCGAGAGGAGACAGCCCATCCTGCAGGAGATAATTCTCTCTATCCCTCTGTATTTAGGCTGAGAGTGAAGGCATGCAGGCAGGTTACCTCTGTGTAAGTGCTCATGTTGGTTTTTTGGAAGCAAGTGTGCATCCAGGCACCATTTTTGATCATTTTTGTCCTTAGTCACTCCCACCTCCCACAGCTTCATCCTATTTCCATGTACCTGTGTGGTACGAGCTGCTGGGCAGGGAAAATTAATAGTGTACTGTCAGGGATTCCCCCCCCCCCGCCAATTTGTTAACCAAACAGCCCTTGCACCCCCAAAATAATGCACATCCCCAGGTCTGCTGCATCCCTGCTCCTGGACCACTCCCAGATGGCACCTGCAACAAGCTGGTGGTGTCCAACACCCATCTCTGGTGGACGCCAACACCATGGGGAACCCCTCCCTTGCTTTTCCACAGGCAGATAAAAGAGGCAGAAATGCAGAGAGAGAAATCAGGGCATTGACTAGAAACAGTTTCTGACCCTTTTCTGGTTTTTTATGTAATATATGTGCCTAGTGCTGTCTGTGTCATGCGATGTATGTAACCCCCACTCGACAGATCTGCTGTTAGTGAGTGCTGCAGATTGTTGTTATGCTGTGAAATCAATATGTAGTGAGACTTTTCTTTTTTCTTCTTACATGCTAGCTATGCATATAAATAGTTCTTGCATTATGGTAAATGTTAATATTTCATGCAAACCAATTATTAATCTTAGCCATTCAGTTCTCGGGGGTAAGTGACAAGCTATTGGCTTAAAATTTAGCACACAAATCAGAGAAGCAATATTCATTTTTATACAGCCAGGGATTTATTGTAATAAGTTAAATCATTACACCATCGTTTCATATTAAAGAATGTTTTGTTGCAACGAAGCGGTTGTACAAGAGAAAAAAAAAAACATTAAAGTAGATTTCTGTTATATTATTAAATTCCAACACTGCATTTTGCCATGAAATAATGTTTGAAGAGATTATATGGGTGCTTGTAGCTTACACTAAAGAGGAGTGGCTTATAATGGCAAATATATTGTGCTGAGAAATATCTATTGATCATAGAGCTGATTAACACTGTACGTGTGATGAGGTCATAGTTGATTTTATTTACATTTTTAACCAAATTCTCATTCTGTTGCCTGTATTTTTGGCTTAAGAGATGTAGTCAAAATCAGTTGCATTTCAAACTTTTGAATATTTTCAAAATTCAGTATGAAGAACAACTTTTTTGAAAAATAAGGCTTTTCCCTCTTTTTTTAATTTTTTTTTTTTCCAAGCCACCCTGAGAAAAAACATCCTGGGCTTACTCTGAATTACTGAATTAATATTTTTAAAAATACTGCGAAAGTTTTATATTGTTTAATTAAGCAAAAGTGGGACAAACACACAGGAGGAAAAAAAATCCTCTTTTAAAATATATTTCGTCTGTGCTTAGCATCTCCTTTGGGGACCAATACTCCCAACTCTTGGAGTGTTTTTTAGTGCTGCTCTTAAAGCCCTGGAATTGAGAAATTGCATAAGAATTGGAACTTGCATTTAAAAAAGGAAAAGAAGAAATCTGTTTTATTAGTGGAAAAAAGCTTGATGGCACAGAGATGCTGGCAATCACAAAACAAAAACACTGAGCCCCAAAGGTATCGTTCTTCAAAGCATCTCATGTTTTTTTTTTCATGCCTGTGGTTGGCAGCTTTGCAGGTGTAAAGATAAGCACATGTGTAAATGGTTGCAAAACAGGGATCACAGAAAATACTGTGTGTAGGCACAAATAACCTCATTCACTGGGTGGTTTTGGGCATGGTGGCTTGATCCAGCAAATCCTGTGTGTCTTGGGCTTTGATCCCAAGGCCACTGAAGCTGATGGGAACCTACTGTTGAGTTTGGGCTTTGGAGTAACCACCACAGACTCTTGCACCTCTGGCAGTGGGGAATAATTTACTCTACGTGCCCGTAGCAGCAAGATAAAGCCTTAGTTGGGAAAGATCTGATCACAGAGGACAGTTTTAGGGTCGTGCCCAAAGTAGTTGACTTTTAGGTGAATGCCATTGTCCAGTCCTGTGATTGGTTCTTATCAACTGCAATCAATGAGAATTTGGTTTGAAATCCTCCAATAAAACTGGGCTTTGAGTTGTTCAGGAGCATCCTAAGTGAATGTGCCTTATGAGCTGTTCCACCTTTTATTATTCCTTTTTTTGTTGTTGTTGATGATGTCAGTTGAGAAATTAGCACAACTGTTGTTTTCTGTTTTACTTCTGAATTTGCACTTGGAAGACATTGGGTAAAATAGAAGAAGAACAGACTGTTTGCTGATCGCTTGGATGATGGTGTGAAAAACAAAAATAATCTTCTGCTGTCATCTGTTTCCTTGAGAAGTCTTCAAATAAAGTTTAAAATAAGGAGTTTTGCTTCTATTCAAACAGCCTCTGCGAGGAAAAAACCCTGTAGACCTCATTACAGTTGATTCCTTAATAGAGCTGCAGGATTCCCAGAATCCCTTTCAGTACTGGATAGTTAGTGTGGTTGAAAATGTTGGAGGAAGATTACGCCTTCGCTATGTGGGATTGGAGGAGACTGAATCCTATGACCAGTGGTTGTTTTACTTGGATTGCAGACTTCGACCAGTCGGTTGGTGTCAAGAGAATAAATACAGAATGGACCCACCTGCAGGTACAGAGCCTCTTAAAAATATTATCTCTCTTTGTGGTGTTTACTGATGTTTTGAGATACTCATGCAACCCATTTCTTCTTCTCCAGCATTCACATTGCTTTGACAGTAGTTTCTAGCTGTATCACAGATGGCATGTGAGAGTCATCTAATTTAGGTTCAAAATGGGTGGTCAGGTAAACTGTATTAAAATTATTCAAGAAATTTAATTTAGCTTAGCTCAATCCTGGAAGGAAGCAGTGTACAATAAAAGCAGAGCTGATGGGGATAGTCCAAGGATGTGCCCGGCCCTTTTCAGTGGCTTTTCAGTGGTGTTGTGGTTTAACCCAGCTGGTGGCCAAACACCACACAGCTGCTCACTCACACTCGCTTGCTCTGGGGAATAGGGAGAGAATTAGAGGGGTAAAGGTAAGGAAACTTGTAGGTTGAGATAAAAACCATGTAATAAGTGAAGTAAAATAACATTAAAATAACAATAATTATAATAATAAGATTAATAATAGTAATAATAGTAATAATAGCATGTACAAATACATGATGCACAGTGTAGTTGCTCACCACCCATTGACTGATGCCCAGCCCATTCCTGGCTAGTGATCCCAGATGAGAGAAAATCCTGAAACCACAGTCCTGGAAGAGAGACAGTGAGCTTTTTGGTCAACCCTCATCAATATACTGAATATGACATTATATGATATGGAGTATCTCATTGGTATATCCAAATGCCAGTTTAAATCCATTGCTCTTGCTGTGGTCTTTCCCAGCTTCTTGCATGCCTGCAGACTACCAAAACATGGCAAGCTGGAAAGTCCTTGATTTCTTTGCAACAACTAAAAACATCAGTACATTATCAACATTCTTCTCATACCAAATCCCATATTGAATCCAAAAATAGCACAATTCTAGCTACTGAGAAGAAAGTTAGCTCTGTCCCAGCTGAAACCATGACAAGTGGCCAGGTCTTCCTGGCCATCCTGGTGGATGCCTCACTGGGAGCGAGTCTTTTGCTGTCCAGATCAAGTCCTAGGTGACTCCTCTCAGCATATACTAGTCTTTCCCCTCACTCAGTGACCTCTTGCCCATTTGTCTTTCCATGGCCACACACATTTCTCTTGGGTAGCAATAAACCTCCATGAAATTTCCTGGGACAGGAGGAAGTGTTTTGTGACCCTCATGATCCTTCTAACACAGGACTCTCATATTCTGCTGCAACATCACTGTACAGCTGCCAAGTGAGACCTGCCTTGTGTGTAACCAGTCAGAAAATGCAGTGAGGGTGCTGGTTTTGTCTCCCTGTCCATGTCAACCTGCTCATTGAGGATATTTATCACTAAAAGCTTAGAAAATACTCCTTTGAGTAAGAGGAGATGATGCCATTCAGATTTAAAAGACCACAAATTTTGTCTTGCATTTTCTCTGAGGGAGTGAAGTCTTTGCAAGTGTGTCAGACCAGATTCAACATCAGGAGATTGCACCTTGGAGAAGCATCTCTCTAGAGCTGAGTTTAGTGTTCAAACCAGCTTGGAAGGAGGGAGATAGGGACTGCAGTCAAGCCAGTCTGACATCAGAAACTGGAAGTCACAAATTCAGGGGCAGGAGAAGTTCAATGGACAGGAGCCAGGCAGAAGAGTCAGGCACAAGCAGGACGGGCAGGAGTAGAGTTTAGGAGTCAGCTGGAATCAGACTCCAAACAGTGTGACTGGGTTTGGCAAAAGGAGAAGGATCAAACCAGCGGGGCAAGAAGGAGTGGAAGGCTGAATGCAGAGGAAAACTAAGGATTACTGAGGCTTAGCAAGCAGGATATGGGCTAGGGACCACAGCACACAGCAGGAGCTCAGGGCTACTTGAAACCTCCTGGAGAAATGCTTGCGGAGGCATTCACTGACAGGTTTTGAGGCTGGCTTTGGAGTTATGCTTCCAGCCAGGCTATACCCCATTACAGTGGGGGATAACTGGGAGAGTGATTTTTCTCCACCACCCAATAATATTGGTCGAAACTTTGTGAAATTTTCTGGGCAATTGGGTTTCTTTCTACTCAGGACGTTTGACTCTGTGTTGGTCTCACTTGAGTTGGCTGAGTTGATTGAGTAAAGTTAGTTGTTGACTTCTCTTGGAGTTAGAGATCTGCTTAGACATGACAGCTTAGAGTGTTGCGTGCATGGTCTTCTTTGGGGCAGCAACTGTGTAGCATCTGTATTTTTCATAAAGCTGTGGCTTATATTTGGGGCCACAAAGCTGTTTGCCAAGTCCTGTGGATCACAGTCTCCATTTGCTAGCTGTTTGCACCTCCAAGCTGGATGCCCCAGGACTACTGTTTTTCTTGAGAGATGAAGAGCTTTCTTGGTCCATGCACAGGTTTTGTCCCAATAGACCTATTCCACCTTTTCCTGTGGAGGTGAACAACTTGTCCAGGTCCATGCCTCAGTTTCCTTGTGCTGTGGGTGAAGTTTTCCCATGGGTGTCAAATGAGAGCAGAAAGGTGACACTCTTTTGGGTAGGTATTTCTGATGTGACTTCTCTCCATCACACCTGACACAGAGTGGTTACCTTGATACATGCAATTGTCATGTTCACGTGTCTGTCTGCCTCTTGGATCTAACTTGGGGTCTCAAATGCTTTTTGGAAGTGTGTGTGTTTCTTCACTGGTAGGTAGGAATCAATGTTCCCCATCACTTCTAAATTAGATGCGAATGCTGAAGAGCATGAATGTCATTCACTCTGTTATTTTACAGAGTACTTGTGTTACACAGAAACACTTTTTCATTGACTGTCTTTGAGCCCTCTTGGCCTGTACAGGTGAATCAATACAGAAATGACCCGAATGAGATTTGTGTTTCCTCTTTGTTTATTCCATTCTCTTTCTACTGTTTCCTCCTTTTATCCATTGTGCTTCCTTCTTTGTAGATTCCCTTCCCCACCTTTTTCTTTCATTTAATTTTTTCAGTTGTCTTGTCTCTAAACTTGTTACTGGACTCTGTATTTGCTGAAGTTGTTTATGTTTCTTCTCCTCTCTCCTTGATTAAACTACTTTTAAAATTTCTTTCTCTTGTTCTCATCTGTCTTCATCTGATATCTGTTTCCACCCCTTGGCATTTCTCTGGTCATTCACTTTTTAGTGAATATTGTTATTAATGAATTCAATGCCCCAGATCTTCCTGACTTCAGTTGACTTATATAGGTGGTTATTACTTTACACCCCCTGAAGTTGTGTATCATAAGAGTTCACTGAGAAAAGACCCTTTGGGTCTGAACCCTTCCATCTTCTCACAAGTCCTCTCCTGAACACTGCCCCAAAGGATCTTTTTTTCATCCCCCCTTCTGGTCTGTCCAGTTGTCAGGCTCTGCACTCCAGGGAAGAGCCAGTCAGCAATGGGAATCTGATAAATTTCAGGAATGCTAGTTGTTCCACTTCTGATGTAGTGGACTATACTGGCCATTTGATGTCCATCTAATATCAACAGGTTCATAAAGCACAATGGATGAATAAAGCGTACGAGACAGTTGTGGTATCACATTAACACAGAGGAAGAAGAGGGAAAAAAACAAATGGCTGCTCCTAGGGGATCTGTTTCAAATTAAAGAATCTGCAAAAGAAATCTGTGGGCAAGCAGATAGGCAAGCAGCAGTGAGTTGTCAGGATGAGATGCTGGCAGCAGAGAGCTCTAAAGGAACTTAAGGATGAAGCTACTAAATCACAAACTGTCAAAGGATGGAATTTCTTAAGGACCTCAGGCCAGGAGGGTGTACCAGGGACACATCCCTGCCTGCTTACCTCCTTCCTAGTGATTTCTATAGTATATAGGATTTGGACTAGAATGACATTTTTTCTATGAAAGGCCTAGTATGGAGCTTTTTAGGAAAGAGAAGCAGTCTGTGGGCAGTATGTTGGCTTTTTACACATCAGGGGTTAACTTCACCTGCTGTAGTGTAGACATCAAAAAGACAGTTCAGCATGAGCTATTTGTGATTGGTGGAGAAAAGAGGATGCCTAAGACATGTCTAACATAGGTCAAATGAAGTAACATCTTCATGAGCCTATTTTTGCCACTCAGAAGGATTGAAAGCAAGGAACACAGACATGATTGTCTAACTTGAACATCTGAAGCCAGTTGAGGTGACTCCTTGATTGATAACAGGAACAGCCTTAGACTGTATATCCAAGTTGTAAATCTCCTCTGAATAGATGCTGAGGACATGGAGTTTGTCCCAGATCAGGCTGTGTGCTCAATTGCTACCAAATGAGGATGTTCAGCTGCACATCAGTTCTGCAGGTTTTGACTGTGCTTTGTGTACCCTTGACTTGGATGCTGCTTTGGACCTTCAGCTTTATTTCCCTTTTTGTCTGGGCTGTGATTTTTTTGGATGTTGACCCACCTCTGGGACATTCCAAGTTGGGTTTCACCTTGCACAGCACTTTGAGATCAGTCTTGTGAGATGCAAAGCATCTCATATAAAGGAGATCCCATGGATCCAAATATCTACAGTATTTTGGGTGGAGATGTCTCTTTTTCTGAAGCCATCCACATCCTAGCACCCATTTAATGTACAAGAATGTGCAGGAGGGTCCTTAGGAAATAGCATCCTGGTTGTCTTCTCCAAATGGCAACTTTCAGGGCCTTTGCATGTCTCGTGAGTCCTTTTGACTGAGGCAAAGGGGTCATAGGGTGTTTTTCCCCTCAGGTGTATATCTGAATCTGAAATAAACCTCTTTGCTAGAGCAAATTGGCACAGGCTGCTTGACACAAAGCCACTGATGGTCTTCCCTTGACTGCTTATGCAGGAAGAAATAATCTCATTTTATATTACTTTCTATTTAAAGACAAATCAGCAGTCATCTTAATCACTCACTCCTTGTTAACCTAAATACAAATCGATACAGTACACTTTGTTTAATTACCTGCAACTCTATCACTTAAACAAAATGCTTTATGCTCTTAACTGTTAACTGTGCGATCCATGTATTAGCCAGAGCAAACAAGCTGCCCCTAATTAAATGCACTTATGATATTGCTTGCTGGTTATTGAAACTGTTGGAGTTGTCTTTATCTCTCAAAGTTTGTTGACACTGCCCAAAGAAGTTGCTGCTTGTTTTCACTGATTTTGGGCAAATTCGCCCAAAATGCTACTTTCTTCTTCTTTCCTGCGTTTCACTGCCATCATGGTAGAAAAAGAGGGTCTATTTTCTGGGAACACGGGAGCATCCAGCATGGTTTTCCAAAACTCAGACATTTTGTTAGTTGAAATAACAGGCTGCAGCTTGGAGCAAAATCACGTTGTATTGAGTATTTCCTTGTTTGGCATCATGTAAGTCAAAAAGGAGGAAAGAAGGTGAGTCGTTTCCCTCCTTATGCTTCAAGCTGATCAGAACTCCTGCAAGTAAGGAAGAACTGGAGCAACAAGACTATAAATTAATGAACAATTAAATAAAGAGTGCACTTCTTAACACTTGTGACTGCTGCACGTGCTGTAAACAGAGACTTGAAATGTATATTCCCATTAATAACCAGACAGTTGAGGAATTAAAAATACAGCCCTGAAAGGTTAACATTTCCCTTTAAGTGTGTTTAAATTCATATGCATACCCTTGATGTCTGTTCTGAAGTAGCGAGGTTTGATGTAGTGGAAGTATAAATACATCCACTTCCAGTGAGTGATTCTGCAAATCCTATTTTGATAAGGTCTTAAATCTGTTGAGATCAGAGCATAAAATTCTCTTGTACCATCAGTACTAGGTGAAAACAGTGCTTGCCAATTCCTTTTTTTATACATATTTTTATTTCCTCCTTCAGAATTGTAAGATACAGCAGTAAATCTTTGCTAGCTAGTAAATATATATGGTTATTAGATGTACAGAATTTAAATGCAAATTGGGCCAAATTGAACCGTGATATGTGTGAAGCCAAACTGGCAAAAGAAAAGCTTCACACTATTCATTCTGTTTCAAGGTTCAAGTTTATTATTGAGTAAATGTTCATTTCCATTTTAATAATTGTTGCAATCTATCTACCTATCTTGTCTCTTTAAGACCTTGATATGAATGTTCTGCAATAACTTTTTTTTTGGGCAGGATAACAATATGTTTTCTAGGGCAGAAGTAAATCCAATATAATGTTCTTCATCACAGTATTGTTTCCTACATTGTTCCTTGATGATATGTCTATGATTCATAGACATTTCACTGCACTGAACCATAAAGGGCTTGTTAATATCATGATTTAATGATATTAAACCTATTTAAAGAAACTCACTGAAAGCAATGTGAATCTGCATAGAGATGTTGCCTAAATGTCTAATGATGAAATTTCATAAGTGTTAGTCTTTGAATTGGTGTGATAATCTGGTTTGAGTGTGGTACCAACAAATGAGTCTGGATTGAGGTCTAGCTGAAATGTTCCTTCCCACACACCTACCCCCACCCACCACAAAAAAAAAAAACCCAACCCTACAGTAAAATAAATAAATAAATAAATAAAAATAATAATTAAAAAAGGCTTTCCAATGCCTTGGTAAAGGTATTTCTAGTTTTGTCCAAATATAACTAATATTGGCTGACGACCTGAGGCTCCTCAAACTGGAAAACATCAGGTATTTTGAGAATTATGAAAATCAAAGAAGAGTTTTTGTTATTTTCAAGTAATGAGATAGTATGGTTCTTGTTTCTTCAGCAGAAAATGAAGGACATGTATTTACCTGGGTTTTACTGCACTATATAAAACACAGTCTTCCTCAAATGTGCCCCTGCTAGTTGTTTTTGTGTTGAATTTATCCGTGCTGTATGGGTTGGAATATACACACTGTTCATTGCACTTGTACTATCCATTTTTATCACATAGGAAGTTAGATCTTGAAAAAATGTTTAATCTCCAAACAGTCACCTCTTGGTTTTGTTGTTTTGTTTTGTTTTGTTTTTTTTCCTGTTGTCATTGCTTTATAGTGTTATTCTCTGAAGACTATATCTGAGTGGAAATGCGCTCTGGAAAAATCCCTTAATGATGCAGCAAATTTTCCTCTTCCAATGGAAGTGTTCAAGGTAAAAGATACACGTTTTTCCTCTACTTATAGAACTCACGATGAATATATATCATGCAGTGTTTCCTGGCTTATGTTAAACTTTAGCAGGAAGGGCCGTTGCTCTCATACATCACCATGAAAGGTCACAAGTGAGATGTTTGTATAAAATGCAGTTTTATATGTGGACTTTCCATTCTGAGAATTGATTTCTTCCAGTCAGGGTTTTCTAAGGGCTGGGAGATGATCAGCACTGATTTCTCCAACATTATTTTTAATGAGTCTGTTAGACCTGTGCAAAGGCATTATATAGAACTGTGAAAGAGTAAGGCTATGAATATGAAAGTTGACATAAGCTGGACAGATTTCTGTGAGCCTTGCACCAAAATTTTAATCTGATCACAAGCCACAAGGCAAAGAAACCTCCTTTAGTGGAAATGGGAGATAATTTTACTCCCACATATTTTATTTTTTTTCCTTCTTCTCACTCTGATTTTTAATAGTTAGAGATGTGCTTCAGCCCTGAGGCACCAACTTTAATTTCCTGTCCAAATCTGCACTACTGTTAATCATGACGGCTCCAGATAATCCTGATTTCTAGCTGTGCCTGTCTGGACTGTTAACATTTACATCCTCGCTGTGGTGTGATGGGCAGTGTGGCTGTGGGTGCGAGAGGATGCTTGGGGAGGTGTGTTGAAGCACAGCAGTGCTCTGCTGTCTCTGGTGTCACCTTCTGCTTGGGGAACTGGTGGACCACAGTGCTCTCCCTGCTACTGTTCCTGGCTCATCCAGCCTGGGAACCCTCTGAGTTCCTTCCCTGCCCTTAAGTAAAATTGCAGTGGGACACCCCAAAACACTTGTGCAATTGGTGCAATTCACATCTAGATGTGGTGCTTAGGGACCTGGCAGCGTTAGGTTAATGGTTGGACTTCATGATCTGTGAGGGAGGTGATTGTCCCCCTCTACTCTG
>NW_010308756.1:0-42600 GCF_000700745.2 Antrostomus carolinensis
ATATATTTAGTGTCTGGAGCAGTTAGAATAAAAAAAACCTGATGCAGGTCAAAGAAGCTTTCAAGAGAAACACTCTGAAAAAGTGTGCAAGGAAGTAGGGAAGTGAAAAAGAGGTGTTGCCATTGTTAGGATGACTATGAAGGCATAAATTAAGTGTATTGTAAGTATATTCCTGACTTTTCTCCTGATTTTTCATCTAAAAAAATTAGTTTGTTTATATTGTTTCCTTTCAGAGTTTGTTATTACTTGCCATGCATTCTTTAAAGAGCAGGTTTGTGAAGGTGGCAGTGTGTACCCTGGAGATCGGTCTCATTGTTTTATTTGGCCAATATAATCTTAATTACTGGATATTTTTCTCAAGATGTTTTTTTAGTCTATAATACTGATAATCAAGCAAAAATAGTCAATAGATTTGTTGAAATCTATAATGCTCTTGTGTTATCTTTAGTTGATCCTTCTTTTTCCTCTTCTCTCTGTGCTTGACTTTTGGTAATGTTAAAGAAAATACAGCTTTCATAAGGGCAATAGCTATGTTGTCTTATGAAACTTTAGTGCCAAGTTTATCAGCTTCAAAAGTGGTTGAAAATTAAATATCTGATGGCTTTTGAATGGTTTCACACTATGGTTCTTAGCAGATGTTTTTAAAATCATAAACTTAACTTTTTTTTTTTCGACCAGGTAAAAAGGGGGGAGGTAAAAATTTTGCATGAACCTGGAAATGGATCATTTTCACCCTTAGCTTGTGTCAGTCAGATGAAAGATACTTTTTCTTTTCTCATTTTACAGCCCTGCAGTAGAAACAAGGTCACTGTCCTTGCCACTAGTTTGTATTTCCCAAGAGTAACTCAAAAGTATTTAGAAAGCAGTATTTGACGTTTCTTCCCAGGACTCTGCCACTACCTCTACTCATGGTAGAATTGCTTTGCAAGAGCATTACAGGTAGAGTCTCCTGGTGGCCCGTAGAGAATCAGGATTGAGATTTGTCACTGGTAATGAAAATGAGTGAGATTAGACTGGGCTTCTAAAACCATAAGAGGAGATGGAAAAATAAATATACATTTTTCTTTCACATTTTATTTAAATATTGAAAAGCTTTGAGAACAAAGCTGCTGTTGTTAGGGATGATACACCTGAGAGATCATTCCAGGGTTGGATTGGCAGAAGATGTGAATGAGCCTTCAGGGGGAGAAAAATTAAACAAAAATAAATTAACCTCTGCCTTGTAAGCTGTCTCTTTTTTCCTTTTGAAGTGTCAGTCTGTGGTTTTGATAAATGTCAGAAGCATTCTTCTTCTCAAATAAGATTCTTCTCCGCATAATCCAGTGTTATGGGTTTTTTTTCCCTCTTCCCTCCAAAGATTACTTTATCCTTTCTCTGGTTTCTAATCAGACAAGTGTTCAAGAAATGGGATGGATTTGACAGCTAAGTATGTTTCCTACTGAATTAGTATTGTAAGGGAACTAGAGTTTATTCTTGCCTGCAATTTTGGAAGTCAATTAACTTAATAAATGGGAACTAAAGTCTGTGTCCCCCCCCTTCCCCGTTGCTTTGCTTCGAGGTGTCAGTCTTGTTTGTGTGTATAATATTTTACATTATGACAGAGTCTGTTTTACACAGGCCTACAACTTAGCAGGCTGCAGCCTAGTGTCTCTGTCTGGGGATCAGATAGTTGTGGCACAATGTGTTTAAGTAGAATTAATCTACTCCCTGTCCAGAAGAAAAGGCTTTATAGAGAGTATGACTTAGTTTTGGTTTATTGGGAGTGTATTAAGTTAATATATTAGTTTTTAAAGTCACCTGATAAGAATTTGTTTAGGCTTTTTTGGTTGTTTGGGGTTTTTGTTTTTGTTGTTGTTTTGGTTTGGTTTTTTTTAATTGAGCTGTTCTAAATAGCAGGTTGAGAGAGCCTGCTTTTAGGATTCTATAATGTTTAAAAGCACTTATGACAAGGATTAGTTGAAGAAAGGGAGTACAGGTTAGTTTACTTTCAGATAAAAGACTTAAGTGTCATAGTGACTTGGTTGTTTTATTGGCACTGAGGAGTTCCAGTCATGGATCTAGACTCGACCATGTTTATGTGTTACACAAACAGTATACAAAAAGCATGTGACTCCTGTATGAGACAGGAGAAAAAGTAAATGAGTACAGGCTGCTTTGGAAGCAAAAACATTGCTTAGTGCAACAAAGGAGCAGCCACATGTGATTGCTTAAGTATGCTCAAGTTTTTGCGTGCCATCTCAAAGGAAAGCCGTAGCTGAAGGGCAATGGTGAGGGAGATGCTGGGAGCTTCTCCTGTGGAATGCGCTTAAAAAAAAAAAAAGGAAATAGAAATTGTTAACTTTATCCAAAAGTGCACAAGGACTAATATCTTGTAGAATAGTGCAAGAGCACAATTGAACTCTTAAATCTCATTTAGCAGTGAAATGGGAGCCTTTGGAAAGGAGGTACAATCTACTCATTGCATGAGAAAGAGCAGCATTTTAAATGCTTATGGATAGAACAAGACCATTAACAGTCTTAAAAAGAAATTAAGCTCTCAAACACAAGTTCCTCTTGTCCTTGTTCCCCAAACATGTTTTACTTTTTTTTTTTTTTTTTTTTTTCATTTTCTTGCTTTCACTGTTATACTCACCAAAATGGCAAAATTACAAAAGTTGATCAGTTTTTTTCAGGACAGTATTCTGAGTTGTGTCAGACTTCATGGCACGTTCTACCTGCATGCTTCTTGTGTGCAGCACTGAGCAAATCTTTCTCTTTGTGAGAATGTGAATAGTATTGCTTTGCTCACATATCTCTGTTATTTTCTTTGAATTGCAGACTTGAAGAAGGTTTAATAATGCTATTATGTCTAGATAGGCTGTATGTGCCCTTATTTGCTACATCTCTATTTGCAACCAAGTTTTTCAGCTTGGAAGTATTTGTCATGTGGATCTTAATACCCTCTAAAAGTAATAGAGATTTTTTTATTATTTGAGACAAATTGAAGATAGTGAAGAAAGAAAAAGAAAAAAATATTCCTGAAATTAGGAGAATGAATTTACTGTGAATAGAATACATAGAAGTTATGCAATTTGCCTGATTAGTTAGGAGGCCATTACCACCTCTAACCACATAATATCTTGCATTAAAATAATTAGGAAAGCCAGCACTGGAAGGGCAGTTCAGTATAGTAACTGGTGGTGCAGAGCTGAAACAAAGTAATTGTAAAAAAGTGCATGAGGCATTATGGCAACTGGGAAAGAAAAAGTCCGAAGGTCAAAATCCATTAGAATTAGGAAATAAAAGAGACAAAGTCTGAAGGAAACCCTCTGGTTTTCCCCTTCATCCTTAAGAATGTGGTTCAGCTGGTCCTTGTCCTGCCACGGAAGTTAATATGAGGAAATAAAACTAAACAAATGGAAAGCATTGAGCCATTGTTGCCTTAGCATGCTGGTTGCCTGTTGGCATGATAACTCTGCCTTCCCATGTGACAGATAGAGCTGTCCAAATTTGTGTTCTGTATGTGCAGTTTCTTTGGTTTGATGAGCTGTCAGATTTAGATTTAAACTCTCTACCATCACTATCACCCCATGCTACCTCAGATCCTTCTTATTAGGACTGTCAGGCATACTCATTCATTATGTTTTGGAGGGCTGGTTTATAGTGACAAGAAGCCATTACTTATGGCAGCATTTAGTCAGACCTCTTTGCTGCAGTGTAAATGTTCATTTTGCAAAATGTAATGCAAGTTTGGCCAAGAGCTCTTACCTCTGCTACAGCTCGCTGAACCATTTGCATCTTATGAATTGGAGCCCTAAGTCATGTTCATTTAATCAGTCATTCCAGTGCAAATACCGATGAAATTGCCAAGTGATTTCTTTGGCAAAAGGCAAGTCATGCTTAGCAACTCTGATTCCATATACTTTTCCCTCGGGGTATGACCCCTGCTTTTATTCCATTCCTAAATAATTTTTTTGCGTGATTGGAGGACTATGAATAAAGTCAACAATATATTTTTGCTTTTATTTAAAATCCTGAAGGAAGCTGCAAAGGACATGTACACATAATAAGGAAAGGAGAAACTGAACAGTTATTTAAAAACAAAATTGCTGTCATCCTTAATACATTTTTTAATAAAAAATGTTGACAACCTTTTCATATTTTAAATTCCTTAAGTTATAAAAGAAATGTTAGATTACTAAATCAGTACAGATGTTCCTGTACTAGGAGTTTTACTTCAAAGTGAGTTGCTTGTGTAACAGCTTCATACTAACTAGAATATTACCACTTTTTCACTGAGAAGAGTTGCAATTTATCTGCCCTTGTAGCCCACTGACAAGGGGCATGACTGGTTCTGTTTTGCCTACCACCCACCCTGCACAACATCTAATAATACATGACTTTTTGGCAGGCTAGTTTGAATTTATTAATGCAGTGGAAGACTACTCGCCCCACCCCCAAGCTGTTTTCCTGTAGTGTTAGCAAGCTGAAGGATCTCAGGAAATTATCAGATGAACATAGGAACTGGTGAAATGTGGTGTGTGTGTGTGTTTGAGGGGAAGGAATGACACATCCCTCTTTCAGCAGCAACAAATAAATAGTATATGTAATATGATTCTAAACATGCTGGATTTTACATCAGTGCAAGTCACTGCTTCCTGAAGAGGGTTTCCTGCTAAATAAATCTTTATTCAATTCTGTGGCCAGGTATTCTCTCTACCGTTGCTAGGTTCTCCCAGGTTGGCATTTGTGTCGTGGGACGTCTGTCAGATGTAGCTGTGGTGTCAGCACTCCATGTCCTCTTGCTTTCCATGATTGAGTGTTCTTTTTTGCTGCTTTCAAAGTCTGAAAAGCCTGTCACAGGTAAAAACAGCATAGCTGAGAATATGCAGTGACAGTGGTTGGTCTACAAAGCTGCAAGTGTAGTGGCATGCTGGTTTAGTGGTCAAAAGAGGATGAGGGCCAAGCAGCCAGGGGTTTCCAGGTGCTTTTTCATAGACAGCTCATAGGAATGTTGCTGGTACAGGAAAAGTCTGTGGGCAGAAAGGGTAAGTTGTGTTTAGGTGGATGTGGCCATGACTCAAGTTACTTAGGTTTTTTTTTTTTTTTTTTTTTTTTTTTTTTTTTTTTTTTTTTTTTAACTTAAAGCAAGGAAGGATACGTATTTCTGGCTTACTGCCACTGTTCAATAATGGGTTAGAGCCTCAAGGTAAAAATGGGAAGCACAGAACTGAACAGTTCACCAAGGAGTTATTTTTAGGGAGAAAATTTCTTAGGGAGAAAAGGTTTGTGGTGTTTGTTTTCTTGGTGGGGGTTTTTTCAGTGGGTTGTTTATTTATTTATTTTAAAACAAACAAAAAAACAGCACCTGCAGTTGAACAGCTGTGGTTTTGGATTATGCTATTTTGTGAAGTTATAACATTTCCAGGAAGAAACAAACTATATTTGAGCTTGAAAACTGTTGATGTGCTGCCCTGCAATATTTAGGAGAACTTTGCCTCAATCGGGGCGTATTCAAAACAGGGCTGCTTGGTGGTTTTAGCAAATGATGCAGAGTTAGGAGTCTCCTGGCAAGGTCTGTGAACCCACAGTGAGCAACTTTTTAACATTGTGGTGTCCCTTAACTGACTTATCTTGTGAAAATGTAGTAAGGTTTTCATGGCACCCAACACACTTTGCAAAACAACAAAACCTTATTTGTCATTTCCGTGTAAGAATAATCTGTCTGAAGTCCAGTGGGAACACTTCTTGGCACTAACAGCTTCAAATTCTGAGGTTTTCATTGGTGGACCCTAGTAAAAGTCATTCATAGAAATAATGTAAAGAGGAGAGCATGTTCTGGAACAACATTAGGAAGGTAAGGAGAAGAAAAAGTAGAATTTTAGGGTTTAAGAAGTTACTTTTGTGGTTATGAATTCTGCATCAGAGCTGAGCTTTGCAATTGCTGGCCCTGCTTCTATTTTGGAAAGAAATTGCCTGATACTATTAGTGTATTCTTTTCAAAGAAACATAAAGAAAAGGCTGAAGTCTTGACGGCTATGACAAAGTCCAGTGCCATAATGTGTCACCAGATAAGTGATACTGTATAGTCTGTGGCAGTCAGCAAAGCATAGCAGCCACTATTTATATGTCAACTTTAAAAGACAGGAAGCGTTACCCGAAGGGGAGAGAATATCAGAATTTGACAGCCTGGTAGACATCTGAGGTTAAATGTCATCTTTTGAATAGATTTAACTTACATATTCATTTTATGTATTGAGATCTGAAATTCCAGCCTTTAAATGCTCATTTTGTTACTTTATGGCACTTAAAAACATTGTGCCTAAGAGCAGAGCAGAGTTTCCTGCTAGAGCATCTGATGTTAGAGGTTAGGTCATAATTTTCAATATCTGACTTATACTTTGTGAATATGTAAGTGCCTGTGCAGCCAAGAACAGGAGAGAGAGAGAGACTCACCTTGTTCATTTCTTAACCTTACAAATAAAAAAAAGTTGACTTTCAGTAATAAATTGTATATTACTTTGATTCCTCCTCTATTATATAAAAATATTTTTGTTTCCTAGGCTTGCTGTTCTTTGTAAGGTCTCGTTTCAATTTAAAACTTTAAATTAAAACCTTGTTTGTATGTCCCCATGAGCAGCATACATAAGGCATGAAAAGTAACTCTCGCGGATATTGGCATTGTTTTATTTTTCCGCCCTTCCCTACTAGAAGTTTTTTGTGAAGCGTTAGTTTGTGTTTAACTTCCTGAGTACTCCTCCCCCTTTATATCACTTGGAATGGGAGGCAATAGAGCAGAGATTCTTCTAGAGGTATTTTGATGATCTTGGAAGAACAGAAGTTGTTAGCCTCCAAACAATATTTTCAGCTTGGTGTTTATAGGGAACAGCATATTTTGAAACAGAGGCATAGTATTTTCCTCTTCTCAAGAAAAATGCAAGTATCTCTCTTACATTCTGAAGTCTGTGTGAAACTTTCCATTGAATTGTGAATTGCAAAGCTTTGGTTACATGACTATTAAACATCACTTTCTGTGTTTTCACAATTAGTTGTTGAAGAGACTAAAGATGATAATACATTGATGCTGTTTCAACCATTCTGTCTACTATTGTTTTTGTGTGAACTTGGTAGTAAATCCAATTATTTCCTAACATTTTTACTTGAAAAATAATATTCTATAGTTTTGAAGCCACAATTTCAGAATTTTATTTATTTTAATATAGGAAGTGGTAGAAGGTGGTTGTCTCAAATACAGATTCCCTGGATGTAGGGGAAAAAGGGAGGCAGAAGGCTGAACTGTGACCTTCGTCTTCCATTCCACAGCTGTAGTACAAGTTGAGTGTTCTCTTCTCTCTGCTTTTTGCCTTAAATTCAGTACACAAATCTAACAGCCAGTCACATCTGGCACCTAGATCAGGGGAAAAACTGCACCACTGTGCAGGAAGATGGAGAATGTGCTTTTTTGTTCTTGATCTTACTTCAGCCCGTTCATACGGTAGAAAGTGAGGCTTTTGAGGATATTGCATGCTTTTAGGCCGCTTTGTGTATTGCAGCTGCCCTGCTTTTAGTTGCTTTTCTTTTCACATCTCCCCATTCATGTGCCTATCCTAGCTTTTCTTAAAAGAGCATTGCACACCATAAAGAACATTTTGTACCTTTTAAAAATAGGTGTATGATACATGAATGGGCGGATGGGATGTGGGTGGCTTCATCTGAACTGTGGGTATGTGATATGGAGCTCAGAACTGGCAGTTGCAACTTAGAGGAGAGATCCCAGACTTTCTCTGAATACATTGTCTTGGTACACTTTGGCAGCCAAACGTGGCAACAGAGGGCCAGACAGTGTCAGGAAGGGAATTGAGAATAGGATAAGAAGGATTTGATGTGACTTAGTCTTGAGTGTAAAAGCTTTGAGAAGCCTTGTGAAACATTGGTGTGCTCATTTTTTTTTTATTTTTTTTAGTATTGTCAATTCTAGTCTTTCTTTCTCAGGAGGAGTGTTAGAGCTGGTGGAGAGGGGCAGCTAAAATAGTCGTAGGCTCAGCTGTCTTACAGACTGAAAAGATTGCAACTTCAGCATGTGGGACCAGGCAGGCTGCACCCTTTAACATATGTAATCCAGTGGCAATAGTTCTTGAGGGAACGTGGTGGGGATGAACAGCAGAAAGTGGCCAGACTTGCATGGTCATCTTAATAGCATTTCCTCTTGCTGCTGCTGAGGACCACTGATCTGACCCAGCAGTGTGTTTCGTACAACTTTAACAGGAGAGTGTCACAGGTATTTGTCTTGGACTATGAGCTGAATATGAAAGTTAAATAAATCATTCCAGTACTTTCGTGATTACGAAAGTGATTACTTTAGTGATTACAATCCCTAATTGTTACCAGTTGAGAATTTGGTTCGTTGCTTTGGAAAGAGTCAAATGATAACTTATTCAAGGTTCCTTTATAGGGCATTTGGTGACACATTTTCTCAAGTGCAACTTTTGAGAGTTGCTTCTGTGTTTCAATTAGTGGATTATTGCAAGGTAAAATGCAGTGAGGTTCTAGCATGAGAAATGCTACAGACTTGCGTGAAGCTAATAGGACCTATTTTTTTTTTTTTTTTTTCCCCTCTCTTACCTTTTGGATGGGTCCTATTCTCACAAACTTTTTGTATAATCATTATTTCTGAGGTAACAGCTTCCCTCCACCGCCTTTCTTTTTGTCACAGGTTCTTGAAGATGCAGAGGCTCAACATTTGTTCCAGTCCATTCTTCCTGATATGGTCAAGCTGGCGCTCTGTCTCCCTAGTATCTGCACCCAGGTAAGTAAACACAGGTAGCTGAGTGCTCTGTGGCAGACCACTTCTCTGCAAACTGTAACTAATGGCTAAGGTCCAAACATCAGGATCATGTTATGTTCTTAATAAAAGCTATAGGTTTTGTCTTGAATGCAGCTGAGGCCTATGGAGCAGAATGGACAATGCACATCTATAATGATATAATAGAATGTAAAAAAAAGTCTTGCTGTCATATTAAAAATATGACATGTACTTCAGTAACACTTTCCCTTCTGTATGCTGAAGTTGTTTCTTGCTTTTCTTAAATGAAATGACCATGAAGTATTTCAGATTTGAAAAATCACACTTATAAACTGAGATAATTAAATAATCTTAAACCGTCTAATTTTTTGTTTTAGAATTTTTTAATCCTAGAAGTAGTATTTTCATAAAGCCATTTACTTGGGAGCATATTTTATTCTAGTTAGAGCATCACAGTACTTGTGCACCTATAAACCTTAACTAATTCTTTATTGTTATGGGAATCAATTCTGTAGGTAGCAAAGCTAATAAAAGTGAATAGGACTGATCAAGTAAGTGAGGATGCATGATAGGAGACACATTAGCAGGTTAACGACTCTAATTTGTAAACTCCTTTGTTACAATTTTCTAAATTGATTTTTAGACAGGAGCAGGGAAGATCTCTCCCTACTTTGTTATGCTGCAAGGGTCCTATAGTAGATACCTCATTTCAAACAGTAGGAATATTTCATATTTTTTTTTTTAGTAGTCACTCAGTGGGGGACGTTTTTGAGGATGGTATGAAGTTTCTGAACACAAAGTCAAGCATAAGACTTGCAAGTTCATGTAGTAATGCCTTTTATAAAGATGTACTGTTAAGCACTGTAAATTGTGAAGAATTTTGTCAGATTTTTTTTTTTTTCAATTAGACATAAAGCTAAATTTGTTCCAGTATAACATACTGTCCAAAGAATCCTATTTCTATAGGCTCATAGGACTTACTAGAGAGAGCTTCTCAGCCTTTTTTTTGCCCCTCTAGCTGTATGACTTCAGACATCATAATATGGCTTGTTAATTAAATAGCCAGAAGACAGAATGAGATTCAGGGAATGTGAATGTAGTAGTTAAAAGAATGAAGGATTGGGGTTTTTGTGGAGTAAACAGGACTGTGTATTCAACAGTCTAAATTAGTAGAAATTTCTGTTTTCACAACTAAAAGGATCGAAACGTAGTTGCTTGGCTCTCCTGGAGCTAGGTTAATGGTGATGGCTGAGAATGTTGGAACAAGGGGTGAAAACTGTGTTCTCTTTCTCCTGTCAAGTGGATTTATTGTAATTGTTACTGGACTCCTTAGCAGTTAGAATGATATTCCCCACACCCTCAGATTATCACATAATTAAAAAAAAAAAAAATTGCTATGAATGTGGTGAGTGAAAATTCCAAATGAGGACACTAAAACCTGATAAAATGAAAGATGTGTGTCACTTCAGGGAGTTAAATAAAACTCCAAACTGAAGACCAAAGTGAAGCTGAGCTTTTTTTCATTCTGACTATAAAAGAATGGATAATAATACATTTTCTGTAAATATTAGCTGTGTTATTTCTTCAAGTAGGATGGAAAAAAATTCAAAGCAAGTCATAGGGTGATGATCTGTGGCGTGACTTCCACCTTTCTTTGTAAATTATAAAGCATGGTTACTGTAGCTGAAAGCATTCCTTCAGGGTTCTTAACTATACAGCTATTGAAAGTGGGTTTCTACTTCAGTTTTTAAGACTGCCCAGAATTTGTGACATCCATCTATTTTTATTTTTTTTTCCCCCCTCTCCATTTCCTATGGTTTTGTTTGATAAGTTGTGTTTTCTTGGTCTTTCCTTTTATTACTGATTAGAAATCTGCAGCTTGTCAAGCAAGCTTTTTCTGAATTGTCTTGAATAAACTGTTCTTGACTTTAATGGTGCTGCTGATTAAAGGGTTCACCAATGGCCTAAATTACTCTTGCTCTAATTTAACAGATGTAATTTTGTGCTCCTGTTTTTTCTTTTAAAATAGGTAAGCTAATTATTTTTCTCTCTCCTTCCCTCCCTTTTCTCCTGCCCTTCCCTCCCCCTCACTTCTTTTGTTGGTAGCCAATACCTCTACTGAAACAAAAGATGAATCACTCCATCACAATGTCACAGGAACAGATTGCTAGTTTTCTGGCCAATGCTTTCTTCTGTACTTTTCCACGTCGCAATGCGAAGATGAAGTCTGAGTATTCTAGTTATCCAGACATTAACTTCAACAGGTATGGCACTGTGGAGTAAATGGAGCTGAGAAGCCTTCAATGAAAATATTATTGTTGTCATTTATGGGAGAAACTCATTGTTTCTTTCATATTTCTGCCACTAATTTCAGTAGTTCGCTTTCTGTCTTTTCTGTTTACCTCTAAGAGACAGGAAAACTATGCAACTATGTAGGGAAGGATCTTGTGCACAGGAAGATATGCTTAATATTCCAAATTTTCCATGAATGCACATGCACAGACATGCTTTTGCTCTGACATAATTAGGCTTATACGATTCCCTACCTACTCCTAAGCCATTCTTCTGTGAATGGTGTATTTTATTTGTGCTTCAAGTGTTCTATATGTATTTAAATTAAAGGTCAGTGTTTCCCCAGCCATGTTTCTGTTGTTTCTTTTGTGCCAGCAGTGATGATCTGCACATTAACTCAGATCAATAGGACTTGATTCTTCAACATCCTTACAATGTCTTACCTTTTAAAGGCAGTTGTAGAGCTACATATTAGAATAAACCTGTCCTTTTTGCTACAAGTTAGCCTAAAAAGGTTTTAAGACTGCAATAAGAATTTAATTAAAGATACTCTGATTTCTAAACAAATGCTTATTCTTTTTTTCCTTAGTGCTAGCTTACAGACAAATTTGATTAGAATTTTTTCTTCACAACTTTTATTTTTTAAATATGCTTATTTCACTTTTAAATGGGAGAAGAGGATGGACACATTTCCTGCTGCAGAATATTATGGTTCACATGGATGTGTAGATTAGAAAAGAGTTTGTAGTCTTCTAGGCACTTCCATACAAGTCTGTGTAGATCAACCTTCAGTTATTAGGCCGGAGCTTGAACAGTTTATTGATCTGGAGCTTTTCTTATTCCTCACAGTTAACATATGTAGTGTATATGCTCTGAACACAGAGCTGAAATACAAATATACTGTTACCTGTGATCCAGCATATGGGTATGTGTGTCATAAGAGCTCTTATTAGACTAGAACTTCCCAGAATAAATTGTCAGGCATGGCGATGCACTAATAATGGTTTTGGTGCTTCCTGTCTTTAAGGGCTATCACAGGTTTCTCTGTACCCTGTATTTCAGAAGAGAGACCAGAAAACTATACTGGGAAAAGGCTCACTGTCTTGTCTTTATTCCATCAGTGCAGTGGGTTATGGAAGTGAAGTGTGTGTGGGCATTAATGTTCCATGCAACTCGACATATTTTTCCACCATTAGTTCATAAGTACAAATAAATGAAAAGTACCATCCATGTGTTAAAAAAGATTTATGTTCAGAGCAGTCAGAGAGGGTAGTAAAGTTCTGTTTGACTGCACCAGCCACACACTTCTAGCTGATTTTTTTTTTTTTTAAGAGTTTAAGGTAGCAGTTTTTCTTGTTACTTAAGCATGTTATAAATCAAGCAGTTAAATTATTACCAACTACAGAATAAAATGCTTTTAAATCACTGGAGTAAATTCATATTCTCTTCTATGAACATTGCACAGCAATGCAAATTCACAGTAGTACAATGTAATACTAGTGGTTAACTTGGGGCATAATATTTTGAACTAATTTTAAATAAAAGCCTTAGAAAATTATTAGGTAAATAGTTTCCTGCTGTAGACTTAAAGAATGACCAGTATAAAGTATTAACTGTTCAGGATTTTCTGTCCTATTCCAGTCCTCCTTTGTCTTGACTTGGCTTCCTAGTGCTATCACTCATAGTAAGTTCCAACAATGTTATTTAAAAGGGATAATACAGCAGACAGTCTTCAAGCCTTTCCTCTTGCATTATGGATGACGTAATACTCAGCTTTTATTCACACAGGGCAAAAGCCATTTTTTTTGTGTAAGTGCAAGAATATTGTTGCTGAACTGGAGAAAAGAAGGGGAACCAATGTCCTCTGGTTCCTGAGGATTAAAAGAGGCTGTTTCTCAGTGTTTGCCAGTTTATGCAATTTTTATACAATTACAGTTTCCTTTTTAACTCCTTTTTTTTACTTAACCATTTTTTAGACCAAAATTTCCCCCACTGTGTATTTTGCGTTTGGTAATTAATAGTAAAGTAGAATAGAGGTGTGAAAGGCAGTGGATAGAATAAGAGGGAATGTGTCAGTGAGGGGGGGACTGTCGGGATAAAATCAAAAGGAGATTGAAGAGAGACTGTGGTGCAGAGACTTTCACAAGAATTTACACTCTTCTCTGTTGTGCTACTCTGTGTGACCTGACTTAGCTGAAATCTAAAATGAGAGGAGAGAAGGAGGATGGATAGTATCCTATTTCTTTTTCCTCCTGTCAACCCTGTGTTTTATCACCCTGAAAAGTTAGTTCTTTAGTCACAAGGACACACAATAAAATGCCGTTTTTCCACCTATTGTTTCAGATTTGTAAAGATGACAAGATTTGGTTCACTGCAGCATGTATTTTCAGCTTTTACAGAAAAACCTTTCATGAAGCTGGACATACACAAAAGGCAGTAGGCAATGACTGAAGCTAAAGTGTTTGTGACTTTTTTCCCCCCTCTATATAACAATGTTTTGATGTAAAGGCTTTAGAAGCTGCTGCTCTGCTTTCCTCTGTCTGCTTAGGGATGGGCACAACATTGTTCCATACAGCAACTCTTTCTCCCCAGAGTATTATGGCCTGCAGCTTTTTCCAGACTTAGTTCTTTCCTCAGCATAATTCATCTGCTACATGACTGTCAATTAATTACTTTTTCTTTAGGTACCAAAAAATAATTTGACATGGTTCCCTAATGAAGCAAAATTACTGAGCAGATGCTGGCTTTTGAGGTATTTTTTGCTGTAGCAACTATGGTGCTCCTTGATTCCACTATTTAAGCCCTTTCTACGTTCATACAAAAGGTTTCCTTCCCTCAACTCTTGAGCCTGAAAAAATGAAATTTGTGCACTAAGTTAGAAACACAGATGTATAAGCTGGTTCTTGTGTTTTCAGTTTTACGCTGCAGTCATTTATCAATTCACTTTATGCGGACTTAAACATTAGTACTATAAAATAGTTTCTACATTTAAATGCTGTCATGTTCCCTCTTCCCTCCTAGTCTTCTCCTTGCTTCAGGTTTTTATGTAGTATTAACTAGTGTGTTGTGACTTCCACCTCTACTCCCCCCAAGATACAAAACAACAGACAGTGCAAGATACTGAGAATTTACTCTTTTTTCTTTCCTTTTTGTTTTCTGCGCCTTTCTTTTGTTTTCTGTGTATTTCTTTTCCCTCTGCTGAGCATTTTCTGGTGCACCAATGCTCGGTACTGTTACTACAGTGACAATGGCAAGTTGCTGCTGGTGTGTGTGCGAGCAACTGCAACTGATTGGAAGGAAGGCCATTTTATGTGTTAGTATTGACATAAGTCATCTGTGCTTTACCTCTCCACTCCTGTCTGTTGGTCTTGCCAGATGAGAGGAGAAAAAAAGTGAGCATTCCTCTTTTGGCACTGAAGCACTTACTTTAATAGTGTGTTGTGACACTAGCTGTCTATTTTGATTGTTCATCATGCTACAGATTGAAAGTCAGTTGTGTATAATGAAATACTTAATAATGTAATTGAATTCTTCTCTTTGGTACTTGGCAAGGATGGGCCCATTATGATTCTTAAGTAATTAATAACATAATTCATTTAAAATGTAGTTAATAAAATAGAATTAATAGTTTAACTTTGACAGCTTTAATATTTATGAATTCTAGTAGATAGAATGACATCTGTTCAGTGGCCAAACATTAGGTCATACTAAATAGCATAAAATACCACTTCTGTTCAAAATACTAAGCTAATTTTAAAAGTTCAATTTTTCTTTTAAAAAATACTTTTTTAATATATAAGATGGAAAAACATTGGGCAGCTTTATGTAGAAATATCCCATGACAAAAGAAAGAAATAATTGAATTTGCCATTTTATTCCTCTTACTGATAAATTTTCTATGGAAGTTGCATGTTGCTTGAATGTAGAGCATGAACTACATTGCCTCTTCTGACATCATTTCTACAATTATGATGTTGGTTGCATAGTTTAAAGTATTTTCTTATGGTGATGCTTCTAATTAATCTTCTTTGTGAATAGTTTATGGTTTAGCATAGCATTTTCTTAAAAAATACATTCCTCTTGAAATATTTTAAAGATAAGACTGGACTATGCTTTCTTGCATTTATTTTTTATAAGATGCTGAAACAGATACAGTCCACTGTCACACAAGGCTGTGCTGTTGAGCTTTTTCTTCCCCCTGTTGACCAGTTTATCAGAACTGTGTCTTAACACTACGGAATTTGGTAACCTGGGAAACTACCTAGTTTGATTATATGTCAAAGCAAAGTATAAGGAAAAAAAACTTCTGCAATCTTGAGTCAGTGTTCTGGATTACTGGAAAGGAGATAGGTGTGTCAGGGACTCTCTTTGCTTTTGCTGTGTCTTTGTCCTCCTACAGATCTGTTCTTAGCTGTTGTGTCAAGTTACAATAACTCCACTGTTTTCCTTTTTCAAAAAACCTATTGTGGTTAAACTGGGGATATTATGCATCTGTAATAGCAATTGAGGTTATATTCATAACTGAAGGTAGAATGTCTAATGACATAAGCCTGGTGGATCTTTTGGCACATATAATAGTGAATGTTCTGGTCTGAAACTGCCAGTATTCCACTAGAACTGAACTTCTTCATCTTTATCAAAAAAACCTTTAAAGTAATTTCAAGTGATTGGAAATGAGGGGAAAAAACCCACTAGTTAAGATATATAAGTCTTTTATGGAATGTATAATGTATGAAAGGAAATGGGCAAACCATATAGTACGTTTATGCAGGAGAATTGAAATCTAATTTACCAGTAATGCAATTGCATCTTCATAAACAACATCAATTTTGCAACACTAATGAGTATTCTCTGGGGAATAAATTATCTAGTGACTTTGAGAGAACTTGGTTTGGATTGAAAGATGCACTGCTCCTCTGGAAAGTGGTTCTGGATTTACTAAGTTTACAGACACTGGTCCTAGAAAACCAAATATTGTGTCTGCCTTAGGTCTGTGTTCTGATTAGCCTTGGATGGAATACCTTAAGTAGAGCATAACTTTCTGGAAGAAAAATAAAATGTGTGTGGTAAATGATGAAATAATCTAAATAAACATCTTTAAAAGGACAGTATTCTTAACATTTGGCATAATTACTTTGCTATGGTGATTAAAACAGTACTCAATCTGGTTGTTTGTTTTTTTTTTTTTTTTTTTTATTGTTAGCTTAGTTAATGTAATTTAATCCAGAATTTAGTTGTATCATGCTGTGGGATAACTTTTGGTTTAGATCCTCAGGGTAAAATGTTTTACCCTGCTATTCTTTCATGTTGAGTACTTGGAGTTAGCATCTTATCATTTCATCAAAGTCAAGTATCAATCTGATGTATTTTAAGATTCCTAAATCACCAAAACTTTTTCATAAAACAGATTTAGTTACTTGCTGCAATGAACAAAAGTACAAAATGAAAAGTGGAGGTAATAGAGATGTGGGTATATGTGAGCATCTGAGATGGAATTGCATCTAGATTACCAGCAAAATTACATTGCTTAATTTTTGGTTTATACAAATCTTAAAAGTCACTATTTAATCTAAAGATGAAGTTTGATTTAAACATAAAGGTGTTAAATAGTAGCATGTTCTTAAATAACTTTGAGATGATGACAGCTCGTAACTATAATACATGGCAGTAAATAAGAAATTGCCTGTGAGGTTGAATTATTGAATGTATTGTTTTTCTCCTACTTGATGCCGAGGGAATTAAAAAACTCTAAATTACTTCCTGTGTAAACAGAGAAAAGGAAGGCGGCTTTAATACAGAAAGATGAAATTAATGTTTCTGAGTGGAAGAGACGTACACTAGGCACCAGAAAAGCAGAACCGAGGTTGCTATACGTGACTTGTGTAAGGTTGTGCTACATTTTCCTCTCAGGAAGTGCAAGATCTGGACAGGGGCATTTCCTGTTGTGCTGTCAGAGAGCTGGTTAATTTGCCAGCCTGCCTTCTCTCTGGGAGGAATTTCTCATCAAGATTATTCTGATCTTGATTTATATAAAGTCCAAATTTCATGAATTGAAGTTTTGATACTCTGAATAGCTTTACTTTTAGTTCTGACTTAAAGTATTTTCAGTGGCTACAGGATTTTCTAGTAAGGGTTTATATTTTATATTGGATATAAGAATTTAGCATTTTAAATTTGCTAAGGTTTCCTTGTCTTACTTGATGTAATTGTTGTTTAAATATTTAAAGCTGTCTAGGGCAGTGGTCTCCAAACTTTTTTGATGGCACATACCTATCAGTAAAAACTATTTGAGCATACACACCCAATATATGCATATTTATTTACTTATAAATTACATACATGTGCTTCTGTATTAATATATTACATCCTAAAACATGCATTTAAAAAAAATGAAAAAAGAATGAGATAAAGATGAAATAAACATGATTAAAAATATTGTTTTTGAATGGTACTGTAATATTTTTTTCTTGCATCCTAATCGATTGTATTGTGCATGCTCTGGGGAGGCCAGAGTGGGTCTAGGGTATTGCTATTCACAAAGTACAGGTATGTAAGCAGTGTTAATTTCTTTTGGTAAGGGGAGTGTGAATGGTAATAATACAACCCTTGTTGTAGCTCCATTCTTCACAAAAAGTTCTTGACCAGTAACTGACTGGAACTACTTTTTTGTTTTCATTGAAGTGAAACTGTTGTGATCTTACTCTGGTTTAAAAGGCAGATAAATATTTCTGTAGGGGAGGACAGACATCCTACTCGATACATAATCAATTGAGACAGCTTTCTCAGAAAATACTTCAGGCAAAGGATACAAGTAATTAATATAATTCCAATTATTCCTATATGGTAGGCTGAATTGCTTTCATATATTTAGAGAGAGAAAAAGACTGTTCTCTGTCCTGTGCAATTATGTGCAGACATAATAATATGCACATTCCAGTGCTTACATGATGGGATTCTCTCTCTGTGTGCACATTAATGCATACAGATTTCCTAGACATTACATACACTCGTCTATAGGTAGTCCTTAATATGCATATGATTAAAGTTACCTTGAGCACAATTGAATAAAAATGTTAAATAATATTTTGACAGAACCCTTACTGAAACAAAGTATTTTGGTCATCTGTGCTGAGCATTGCAAATCAATGCTTAAAAAAAATTACTCATTAAAAATACGATACTGTTTTTGAAAAAGGGAAAGTTTTATTTTTCTCCTCTGTTCTTGGAACTTGCCCCCCACTTTTTTTTTTTCCAAGGGGGAAAAATTTTCAGGAAAAGGATGGAAGAGATACTTCTTATGTGCTCCCCAGTGCAACTGGTGTAATCCTGAATGATGAGTTTATTGTGCCATTTAACACTGTTAGTTTATCCTTTAGCGTTCCATGCATCAGTGTGAAATTTTAGTAGTTCCCATTGAGGTTGCTAGCAGTTGAGAATGCTCAGCCTTTTAATGGAAATGGCCCTCAATCATATGGAGGGTAATACAAGTTTGACAGTACATACGTAAGCGTAGTGTTTCCATCCCTACCTGTATGCATCAGGTAAGCTTAGACTTTGAAATGCAGCAAGTTACAAAACGTAAGGTGCTCATTTTACTCTTTTTTTTTTTTTTTTTTCTCCCCAGATGTTTTATCATTCTGTATGTTAAACTAAAGCTCTGCTTAGTGATTAGCTCCGTTCTTGAGATTGTCTATTCAGTATTTTCCTTTCTGCCTTAACTTTCCTTCCTTCCTGCTTGGTCCCTTTACTGGGTGAAATTAATCTGTTCATACTACTTCCTTGTGAATCCTTCTTCCACTTTTATTTGCAGGACAAAAATGAGGTTTTGGCAAAATGTCTTGCACTTGCTTAGCTGTGATCACACTAAAATGCAAGAAACAATACAAGTGTGTCTTCAACTATAGTAGCAAAGGAAAAGGCACATTTTAGTGCCCATGGTAGTTAAGAAAGAGCACACATATTTAATTGTGGGGACCATAACTGTAAAACTGTGTATGCACACTTTTGCAGGTAGCACACAGGACATGCCATGGATTTATGGATGGGAAGTATTCTTTGAAGTATCATCCATACTGCAGATTTTTGCATATTGTTATAGCACGGACACTTTCTGAGTCTTGTGATAGGTTCTGATTTCAATGAAAAGAAACATTCAAAGGAAGAGCAGCCTGGGGATGGGAGGTTACAGGCTGGGGATGGAAATATTGATATGAAATTATTTAACTGGGAGGTTAAACCACATAATTCTAAAAGTTCCTTCTGCTTGTAAAAATTACTGGAGCCAGTTCTTCAAGTAACATCAAGGGATCAATTTAACTACTTGGAAATTAAATTTTGCAAGTAAACTACTGCATTTTAATTGTACCTTAATCAGAAGCAATGTATCTCAGAACTGTTTCCTTAAGCTGGTTTAACTTTTCCCCAGTAAACTATATGCATGCCAAGGTCGCTTTTGTGTAGCTCTTAATGTTATTAAATCATGTTGATGTTGCGTCATTGGAAATGCACCCTTTGAAGCACCTTGCAGATTTGCCGCTTGCCTTGGCACTCGAAGGACTTAGGAGCAAGTTCCTTGGAGCTTTTGGGTCCAGCTTTCTAAGTGGGAAATGTTCGTTGAAAATAAGGCAATTCTGAGTTTGCAGTTGATGAGACTGCAAGAACCAAAATATTGGTTACACTTTTAAAATGCTTTTTTTAGGAAAAAGCTAATGCAAAACAACTACACATGTTTTTGTAATAATTATTGAAATAGTATGATATTATCTTGTAACTTCATTGTATGTTTACTGACAGTTGTTAATTTTAATATATTTTCCCAGTATGTTGTTATTATTTTAAATATTTTATTTTTCATAGATAAGATTTCTCTTCAGAACAATTGAATCAAGTGTCTGAATATTTGCTAGGAAAGAGTTTTCATTTAGCCACAATGACTTTAACAATCTGCTTTGTGTTTATGACACTATTTGCACATTTACTTTCTTATGTTTTTAAATCTCTGACTGTGATTCCTTGAATGCTTAAGTGTATCTCTCTAGGGGTCTTTTTTGTTTTGGTTTGGTTTGGTTTTTTTTGTTTTAATTAACATTACCACTGACCTGGCCTGTAAGCCGGAGAGCCAGAGATAAATTTGCAGCTGAGTTTGGTGATCAGCTCTGCAAGCTTTCTTAGCTCCTGTATCTGCTAAATTGAAGTTAGGTACATGGCAGTGGGAACATCTTGTACAAAGCAAAACAGCTTACATATGCAGTTGCCAGTAATATTTCAATTACTTCAACTGAAAGTGGGCTTGCAGTGCTTTGCATTTGATTTACAGTGTGCTTAATTTGGTTCAGTTCTTTAATTGAAATTAATGGGTTTTGACTTTGGGTTCTTCTGTCAGGAAATTGATTATGTGGTTTCCACTTACATTTTTGGGTGATTTTTTTTTTTTTTCAGTAGGATCTGTGTCTCAGAGCTTGAAGAATAATTTTATTTAATACCTTATTGATGCCCTCGTCTAGCTTTGTTCTTCAAAACAGAGATATTTGCTTCAGAAATAAAACTGCTCGTGCTGCCTAACTGATCATTTTAGAAATAAGGTTCGAGGTTAAAATGTTCATAACTTTGCCTTGTTATATCCTCACTTAAATTAATGGGCAGGACTGGGCCATTTTTGATTGTTGTCATTATTCACAAGGATGACTGATAACTTTGTGCTGTGGTTCAGGAAGCTTGGCTGCTGTGTGTATGGGGTGGGGGGTGTTGGTTTTTCCCTTGTGCTTTTCTTCTGACTTTAGCTTGGTGGAATTCTGAATCATTGATGTCATTGTGATGTGATTTCTGTGGAGATTTAAAAGAACATAGGAAGCAATCAAATTCAACTGAATTTGTATCAATAACTTTAAATAATTAGATACTCTGAGGGTTTAAGGCTAATTTGTAGCCCATTAAAATCTGTGGAGATTTTTCCACTGGTCTAATTGGCCTTTAAAACAAATTCTTGATGCTGTAAAGCACTTTTACTTAAAATAGCTGAAGAGAAGAGTTTCTTGGTCTGGTTATATGAAAATATACAAGTAATATACTAGTGTTTTGCAAACATATAATAAAAAGCATGTTTGCAGGTAGCTCACTAATGAAGGTAAATTCTAGACACCGAAAATACTAGGTAAATCCAAGAATATTAATCTAAGACATGGTGTCTTCAACTTGCCATAAATGGCTATCCTTCTATGAGTGTGTGCTGTTTTGGACAGATGTCATTTGTTGTGGATACAGTGTTAAAACATGTATGTGAGACTGGTGTTGCCTAGTTTTGTTTTTAATAAATAAATAAATAATAAAAATATATTTTTCTGTATTTAACAGTGGATTTTCAAAGAGAAAGTACAATATATGTTATGTCATAGTGAAGCAAAGCAAATACTGTGAGGAGGAGAAGGGCAATGGGCTGACTGCTCTTGGGCTAACTGCTGTAAAAGATCTGATGCACGTAGTTACTGTGTGCATGTAGCTACTAGGTCAAAATACAGGTAGTTTTGAATGCCACAGTGTTCTTCTGTCCCCACTGTATGGAATATCCATCTACAGCAAGGGATGCCTGTGCCAGAACCCAGAGCTTTTCAAATTCTTTTGTGCTGGTTTTTACCCAGCCATATAGGGCTAGAACATAAATACAGATATCTCTTCTCATTATTGTAATTATAGATAGTGTTTTGTGAATATCTACCTGCTGTAAATGAGATTTTTCAGAAGCAAATCAGCATTACTCTACCTTTGATCTCAGAGGAGAAAGAAGAGAGGTTGTTATCACAACTTTTAACAAGAGAAAAGACAGGCCAATGCTGAACACTTCAGATTTAAGAAAATATTTGGTTGAAATTCCCTACTTGACAGAGTGACTGTATTTTGGTGAGTAATTGCAATGGATGAAACCAAGTCCATCTGCCTTGCCATTGCCTTTTAGCTTGATCTGGCTTATTTCAGGCATAGTTTTTCCAGTTCTGGACTTCCCCTGCCCAGTCTTACTAGTTAAGCCAAATCATGTATCACCTTTGTGACATGAAGAACTCTCTCCTGAGAGTATGGAACGTAAGCAAGATTTCAGCTTGATGTAAAGAGGCAAAAAAATAGTGAAGGCATGATTGGGTTAATAGATAAAATAACCAGTTTACAGGATTCATACCAAATGAGACTTCCAGATAAAAGGTCAGAGATAATTTATGTATTTAGGCAAGACCTGCACACCACACACACAATTTCTCTTAGGAAACCCTTATTAGTTGTGTATACATAGCCCCTTGATAGAGCTTGCATATCAACCCATTTTAAAATAGGCAGTATAAATCTGGAGTTTGCTTGCTTCAAGTCTTGATTGTTTATTCAAAGAATAAAAAAGTTTTCATAAAACCTTTTTAACCTTTTTAAAATTAGCTTCTCTGAGTTAATACAGATTTTGGATGAAATTCATCTCTTCAGCATGTATGCTTCATAAGAATTTTTAAATACTGAAAAAATCTAGTTCACTTCACTATTAAAAGCTAAATTTACCTGACAGCGTTCTGGTTTTAAAGGCGGTTTGTCATTCCAGTATATGGAAACAAATGAATAATGTTGTGTCATCCCTTTACTTAGACTGTTTATTGAAGGGGAGGGAGATCTTACATCCTCAGGGCTTTCACTGTATCAGACATCTTTTAGTGAACTTCCTACTCAAAGGATATTTCTGAAGTCGCCGCTGTTCTTCCTTCCAGATAAATTCCATTATGTGTTGCCAATAACAATGCCTTGTCGCTTTGTTGGAAGTGAAATTAAGTAATGGGTGTTCAAGTTGCTGGAAGATAGATGATGCAGTAAAAGTATTTCAGCTAACCTTAAAAGAATACATTCACTTAATGGCTAAAAATAGGATGCTTCTTTTTAATGCTTAGATTTTTACAAATGGATGTTAGCATGCCAGTAGTAGCCCAGTGGATGAAGCAGTTTCTGTTGCGGGTAGGTTCTTTTCTTTAGAAACGCTGCTGGTGTGGTGCAGCTCTTGAAAGCAGTATGGTTGCATTAATTCTCTGCAAGTCACCGAGTAAGACATTTGGACCTTGGAGTATTCAACATGCATGTTTTTACCTCTCAGTAATTTATTTTAATCTAATCCAGTCTGTTGCAGATAAAACTGGTAGCTTTCCTGGATGTTCATGTGGAAATTGTGTTTTTTGATACCTCAAAATCAGTATGAGTGAGGTAAGCATTCACTTAGCATCTTCATCAGAAACTTAGCAAGTGAATGAACTTGTTACTCCTAAAGACTCGTGTTGCAGAGGAGCTGTCCAGGGAGTTATTTCCACAGTATTTGAAGACAAGGCTAATCACAATATATGCATAATAGTTAAAAAATCGAATCACAATAACTAGCACAATTACTATACATTATATCCCTGAAATCTAATTAATTGGTTTTATTTCTCATTTTTCAGATTGTTTGAAGGACGATCACCAAGGAAGCCTGAGAAACTTAAGACCCTTTTCTGCTATTTTAGGAGAGTCACAGAAAAAAGTATATTCCTTATTCTTTCTTTGAGCTACAAAAATATGAAAAATTGATATATCATTTGATATATGAAAAATTCAATCCCATTAAATTTAGAAATGACTATGCAGCATTATGATGGAAATGTGTAAGAAAAGCCAGCTTGCCAAGCACACTTATATTCACATTAATGTCACTTCTCATATAGACGATGCATGCAATTAAATTTTTTGCACAGAACTTATTCTGCTTTATTTTTTGAGAGAGAGATGTATATGGGGACGTGTAAAATACAGAGAGATATATTTTCACCCTCCTTTTTATATATGTATATATATAAAGTGTATGTGTATTTAAGTGTGGGTACATGTATATATAAGTATATATATCTATAAAGTTTGCAATATATGCAACTACTTGCTGCACTGCATCAGAGTGAGAATGTACAGGGAGCTTAGCACCATATGTAGTCATCAAAATCACAGGCTTAAAGGTGCTGAATCAAGCTTCAGATTTCCTGAAGTATGCACATCTAGTCCTTTGACTATAACGCTTGTAGTTCTGAGGGATTTTCTCCTACTTGTGTTGATATTTCAGGTTTTTCCCTTCTGTTGTTCCAAAGCAAAGCTGTTGTGAAGTTTACCCAGTTCAAATAAAACAAGTGATAGCAAGACATATCCCAAATTCTTTTACAAGTTAGTGTGATATTTTCCTTAGTGTGCATAGTCAGATCTTCTGTTGTTACCATTAATTTGAGCATCTACGTAAGGTTTCAAAAATAAATTTATTTTTGTGAGAATTGTATCAGAGCTTATGTGTTGTATTTTGAGGGAGAAAAATACTTTACTGCAGTAGCATACACCACATCTGCAGCATTATCCCTTTTACAGTATTTTTTTTAAATAACTTTTTCTTTACATGTCAGTATTTCACTATTAGCTTCATAATCTCTCAGAAAAGTTTGTTTTCAAAGAAAGACAGCTTTAAGCTAGTAAATATAAAAATCCCTTTACTTGGTTTAGTCTATCTTCAGTTCACTTTAATTTACCACGAATTCAGTGCAGCTACATCCTGTTTCAGCTATCAAACTTTCAGCAATGTCAGTAGAATTCAATCTCTGAGGTAAAAAGTAAATTGTGATCCATGTGTGGGACTGAGATGTAGTGTACTAGTTTGGGGTTTTTTTAATATTTAATTAATAATGTTTTCATGAAAACCAAATCTTAAATTTATGCAGCTGTCCCTGACCCCCTGTGCATATGAAATCAATTGGGAACATGCTTTATGAAACTACCATATTAGATTTTTTAAATGTTATTACTTTAAATAATATTTAATTAAAGTATTCTGTGCCATTTTCTTGAAATAAAAATGCCTATCATACCTGTAAAATACCCCATTTCTTGTTATTTTTTTGTCCAAGGAATTAGTAAGGCTGAAGTAACTTAGCTCTATAAATTACTATAGTAATTTTGCAACTATTTTTATTGTAAATGGTAATTGAGTTCCTTGTAAAACAACACAATAGAGATTATGTCAGCTGAAGACTTTGTGCCCAAAAGGTGAATGCTTAAGTTTTAAAATATCACCATTGATACCAGAGTTCCTTTGTGGAAAAACACTTGGTTACTGAAACCTGTGATTTTATTTTTTTTTTTAATTTTTATTTTTTTTAAGAGCAAGCAACCCTTTTTTTTCCCTAAAGCCCTATAATTTTGAATAAAAACATAAAGCTTTTGGAAGAACATGTTTGTACTTTATATACTGTTTTGAATGGTTTTCACAAGCCAGAGTAGTAGGTTTACAGGAGCAAAGGAATGAGTCTCAAATGATGTTTTTATTAGGATGACATCACCTAGTAAAAGGCTGCTATTTTCTTTCTGTTGCAAAACTGAACTTCTTTGAGTAAAATAAGGAGAGAAGATAGTAACGCATCCTTCCTGCAATGAGCAATGGCTCCTCTTTATCACTTGAGGGCTGCAGTCTTTTCTCAGTTGAAATACAGTGAATTTCACTAGCATCCTGGCAGGGCTGAAAAGAGCTTCATCTGGAATCCACTTAACACTGCGTCTTTATTGGCATAGTAAGACTTTCTTGGAAATATGAGCTGCTGCTTCGTCCATAGGTTGAGTACTTTCTGCATTGCCTGTTGACACTGAACAGTAGTTACTTCTAAAGGTTCACAGTTTCTTTTCTCCTAAGTGGCAGCACATTTTACGTTAACTTCGAGTCTTTCTAGTAATGGTTACAGTTTAAGTGAAAATCACTTAAGAAATAGTTTTTCCTTGATCTGGAAAAAGAAAAGTACTCAAATTCCAAAGGGAAAAGAGAAGTGAATATTTCGTCTTCATGTTACTAGTTTTCAATTTGAGCATGGGATGTCAGGGGAAGATTCAAAGCTGATCTTGTGTTTCTGACAAGAATGATATTTGTTTGTAACTTTAAAAGCTTACCACTTAAGAGTAACCTAAGGACTAAAGCTACAGCAGTTAATACATTTTCCTCTGTGGTTGATTTGCCTGTAGAACCTACGGGATTGGTGACATTTACAAGGCAGTGTCTCCAGGAGTTTCCAGATTGGGAAAGGTAAGTCAAACATCCTGTTAATGTAAGAAATTTCTTAAATCAATAACTGAATCCCATTCATATGGAATTGATTCAGGCCTGGAAATACTACAGAAAGCAATGTTTGATATGGATTGTTATGGAGAGAAGTTCAAAGGGAAGTGAATGAATTGCCACACATAGTTTGAGTGCCCTGAGTTTTCCAGTATGTTTGTTTGCCTGTGAAGCCAACAAGTCTTACGTGAATTTTTAAAAAATAGCACATCTTTGGTGCTGTTGCTTGAGTAAGGGAAAAAAGAGACAGATTACTTGATTTCAGAAATGACAGGAAATATAGTGAAGTATGGGTGATAACCAGAGTGAAAACACAAGTGTTGCGGCTTTCTTGATGGTTAGCAAGTTAATGTGGGACAAACTTCTGTGAAAAACACAGAACTCCAATTCCAAATTTAGGGTTTTTTATGGGAAAAGAGGTGGCGAAACTGAACAATTGACTGTTAAACCGTTACAAATTGTTTCTGAAAGGCAAATGCATTTTCTTTAATCCATCAGGTTTTTCTTTTTAAACCACCTTGCGCACCACCAAGGTGTGCAAGAAGTTTGAATTTGGATGGGTTTTCTTTTAAAATGGATGTTTTTATGTGGAGTTTCTGTAATCATTCTTTCCGCACAATATTTTTCCTCAATGACAGATCTCAGAAAAAACTGTCTAGATTGCATGTCACCTATGAAGGCACCATCGAAAGCAATGGACAAGGTATGCTACAGGTAAGCACATGTAACCGTAAATGTGGCTTTATGTCATGTTTTTGTCATACTTCTATGGTCTGCCAGCTTAACGAAGTTATTTGTTTATCCTCAATTGACTTGAATGACAAGTTGTTCTGCAGTGTAAAAGAAACATCAAAATTAATTCCAAGGGCAGTCTTAGAACTGTCAGTATTCCCCAGCTCATCTACGTTTGCACATGTACCTGGTACAGAAAGAGCTGACAGAAAATCACAAGCCCTGGACAGCTTCAGGTCTTTTGGTTCAAACCAGGATCAAAGATTGACAAGATAAAAGTTTCAAGCTGTGGTCTTGATGAGTTGTCAAGCATTTCAGTTTATTTTTTAAAAAATATTTTTGTGCCCCAGACAGTGACCAGGTCAGTGGTTCAGGAGACTTTCTTGCTGCTGCCAGCACCACTGTTTCAGTCTGGGAGCCAGTCAGCGAAAAAAATTCGTAAGGAGCATGTCCTTTCCATATCTATAGCAAGGAACACATCTGAGTTTTCAAATTAGTTTGTTGCTTTTTGCTTTTCCTAAAAAAACCCAAAAAAAAGTATGCCTTCTAGAGTTCATTTAAAAAAAAAAAAAAATAAAAAAATTACAACTTCTTTAGCTAGGAACAAGTGCTGCAAAGGAAGAGGAGGAGAGAGAATAGGAGGACTTCTGCAATGATTTTTGCTCAAACTTTAATATCTCTCATGACTTTATGAAACTTGAGCACTCAAATGTATATTGAAACTATTAAGAACTCAGCAACTGCTCAGTAATAACCATTTTTCTGCTGTCTCTCTATTCAACTATTCTATAACCTCAGAGGTGAGAGGAGGTTGAATTATGCCTTTTCATGTACTGTTTCTGTTACGTTCTGTAGAATTGAGTATTGCCTAGGATGTGATATTTTTCCTCCTGGCTATTTCAAGTCTTATTAAACAAAATATCTCTGCTCAGACAAAGAGTGCTCTCTCCAGGAGGGAGCAGGATGACCAAGGCAAGACAATGCAGGCATCCACAGTGACCCCAGCCTCAGTGGGCAGGGTCGCTGGCTGGGACAAGCAGAGCAGGATGGTGATACTAACAGTTTCTGCTGGCAGGCTGATGGTCGTCAGACAAAAGCAAGGTGATGGGTGAGGTCACCAGGGTCAATCGTAGATGTTCAGTCAGCAAGTGGGCATCAGCAGAGGACAGGTCTGCTCATTGTTCCAAACATGTTGTGTCTCAGATGAGGTCCAGGATAAGGGTTTGTGTTTCTACAGGGGCCACGTGCTGGGAGTGAGAACGAGGGCCCAAGGTGAGGGTACTCAGCACAGTTAAAGTGCATTTGGGGCCCTGACACACTGAACATTTGGGCAGGTTTCATGTTACTTTTCTGTATCATGGTCAATTCAGCAAATCTTAAACAAGTGAAGTGTTTCCAGGATAGACTGCAAGAACACCTGCTGTTGTAGGGGCTGGCTCTTAGTGTGCTTTAGACTTGACTCTTGACTCCTCCTGAATCGGTTTGTAATCTACAGAGATGTTCATGTCACTGCAGCAGCTGTTGTTCCCTTTCTGTAAATGTGCTCTCATCAGCTATCTAAATAAAAATCAGTAAGAAGCTAATAGCATTTGAAAGATGAAGTGACTTCTTAAAATTATAAATGTATGTGGCAGTTAATTTGCATAAATCACTTTATTGAATAAATCCTTTTAAAATGGTTGTCTATATGAAAATGTAGTTTCTAAAATATGTCTTATTGCAGCAAAAAATAGAGTCCAGAGCTTCTCTGTTTCAAGCATAAACCTTAATGATCAAAATTATTTGCCTTGTTCAAGTGCATTTCAAGGAGAATTCATAAGGGATTCTTTTATGTACAGAACAACTGGTACAGGGGTGATGCTAATCTCAGAATGCTTCAGGGTGTAAAACTGGGACAGAATCTTATTAAATAACAACTTAATTCTTCAATGTCCACAGAATACAAAAGAATACTGTAATTTGCTGTTTTCAACTTTCACATTTACTGAAATGTGTTTTGTTGTTAAATATGTGCTCTTCAATGAAAACCCACAGAACTTGGATTCAGAGCATTTGGGATGCAAAACTTCATTCTCCTGTATTATATCTCACTTGTCTTCTTTTAAGTTTTCTGAGAAGTAGAAAGTAAAAAAAAAGAGAAAGCCATGCTGTTAATCAGGCTCTGTCCTGCTGCTTGCATCTTTAAGTGATAGCAGCAGATTTCAACAGAATTATTGAAATTTGGACAGGACTTTATTTACCTTGGGAAGTTCAAGGATTTTATGCTGTTTGCTTATCTCATAATCCTTCTGAATACATTTTTTTTGTTAGGTTGATTTTGCAAACCGTTTTGTTGGAGGCGGTGTGACCGGGGCAGGACTAGTACAGGAAGAAATTAGGTTTTTGATCAACCCAGAACTGATTGTATCGAGGCTCATCACTGAAGTCTTGGATCACAATGAATGTCTTATCATCACAGGTTAGTCTTTACAGAAAATGTTTCACATCTTGTTCTGATTTTATATATAGAAAATACATTTCAAGTTGAAGTTTAGTATGTGTAAATGCTGTAGAGTTAAAAAAAGAAGGAAAAAAAAAAAAAAAAGTCAGTACTCATTTGTATAAGAGCATCCTTTTCCAGCCTGCCCCTTAAGAATGTAGGGCTACTGTTCCAAGAGATGTTTTGTGAAGGAAACAAAAAACCAACCAAAAGAAATGGCAAGCAGATGGAACTTTTTTTTATCTTCATAAGTGTGCTTGAGACTCAGTGTCTTCAGGCCTAGCTAAGGAATATTGTTGGCCACATAAGTAAAAGCTGTAATTACCAGCTGGTCTCAGCTATTAGCAGGTAATGCTTCTGTTATGTTAAAGGAGGGGGTTTTTTGTTCTTGTCTGGAATTTGTAACATTTGACGCGATCAGTGGGATTGCAAACTCTGAGGAACTGCCTTCTGGTTACCAAAAAGGGGTATGGAAGAGGAGAAAATCAGCATCCTTTAAAAAAGGTAGAAAGTCAAGAAATGTCTATTAATGATTTTGATCTTGTAAGTTACGAACATGTTTGTGTTACTTGTAAGTTATGGGTTTGTAGTTACAACATCAAAAACTAAATACTTCTCCAGTATGCTGTTGAGGGGCTGTGTATGGAGATGTGCTGTTTGTCCAGTCCTTTGATGGAAGTGTTTTTCCTTTTGTTTTCACCTCTGTCATAGAACTCTGAATGTTTTATTATCCACTGAATCAAAACAGTTAGCATCAAAACACCAAATGTCACTATTAAGAACTGGAGAGACCAAGGTCATGCTCTGTGTGTCTCAATTCTGTACACAGGAACACAGTGAACATTTTTCATGACTTAAAAATAAAATAGCATAAAAAAATTTTATTTACTCCAAAGAATGGCTATAAAGAAAAAATATTTGATTTACAGAGATCATCTGAGCAAATATTGTAATAGATTATGTATATTTTATATTTTTCAGTCTGCTGTATGTAGTTAGAATGTTGATTGTAGTTACCTGAGCTGCCTCAACATTCAGGAATTTGTACAGGTATTATAACACATTTCTTAGAAAAGTCCTTCCAAAGCACTTCTTTCTCTCACATGCATTCACAGTAGAAACTTGAGCTTAGATCTTGCAAATTGTACTCTGTCCTGAGCTATTGATTGTACTGGGCAGAACATTTTTTAATTTTTTTTTTTTTTTTCAGTTTTATACTTGGTAATATTTTAAGACAGTGTTTTATTTAATGCCAGATTTAATGCCTTTTCTGTGCAAACCTTTAGATTAATTGGCTTTTGTGATTACCTTTTTAAAAAATGAGTTAGAAAATTCTTGGCCATCACTGATTTCTGTTGTGTATTTTGGATATGGTACTATAACAAGATTAACATATTGAAGTACTGTCCTCTCAGTGAGCCTCTTATGGGCAGGGAAAAGCAGAGCGCAGCTATCAGTCTGTGTAATAACTGATTGGGGGAAAACAGCAAATGAATGTTTCCAAAGACCTCCCTCCATTCCCCTGCAAAAAACAGTGATTTGGCATGAACAAATAAATCTAAGGAGTTTTTTTTCACTGCAGCAATATTATTTTAGTTTTCTTGAGTACTTTATAGTGTTTTGCAATTAGTATTTGTGTTAATGGTGTTCTTTAATGGAAATGGCCGTTCCATTATTTTCATTTTATCCTTTGAGCTCTTCCAGCTCGCTTCTTAGCCAAGTCTCTACTGCATATCACAATCCTTTTGATAAATTACATTCTTTGTGATGCATCTTGACTCAGTGGCATAATGGGTACAACTGTGTAGCTTAAATTTGCAGAAGAGTCTGAAAAATTGGAGAGAAATTAAATTTGCTGTGATTGCACAGTATCTGGTTAAGATCACTGCTATAATGAATATGAAAGTGGTCAGGCAAACAGTCAGGTTCATCAGCACAGACATGTACCTACAGAAATGTCAGCAGCAGTGCCAGAGATTCCCACAGCTGCGTTTCTAGTAGAGCTGTGAATCAGTGTTTTTCATGCTTTTTTGTTGTTGTTGTTTGTTTTGGTTGGTTTGGGGGTTTTTTTCCCCCTTTTTTGAGTTCACGTATACTCAGGCAATATGAAGAGCAGATGAAGCTGTGTTCCATGTTTGCTTTAAATCTGCAGGTTGAACAACGGCCAGTCCTGACCACACCTTAGCGTTGCGTTTTCCGAGACTTGTAAGCACATTACCCATGCAGTAAATGAGATCAGATAATTGGTTCAGCTGAAAATTTACTCAGAGAGGAAAAAATTTTTTCAGCTGGATTTAGCAGGCTGATTGTGCCACTGTCTGGAGACCCAGAAGACTAATGGTGGCGCAAGATAATGATCATAAGAACTGATTGAAAGGAAAAGAAGGACCTTACCCTCACTTTTGTCCGTAAATGTGCATTTATACTGGTGACTACAAAACTATACTCTTGCGCTTTTCACATATACTCTTTTATTCGGTGCTAGTGGTAGGTACCAGCTCCTCAGAGATATAATTTGTAGCTCATAAGAAATACTAGAGGGACAGTATGGTGGGATTTTTCCCAGTCCCTGGGAATTTTATAATAACATACAGATCATATGTAAATGAAAAGCTGGACTATGGGGTCTGGGAAAGGTATATTTATTTTTAGTAATAACTGCAACTGTTTCTAGATGGATGAGGTCCAATATGCACTAACACTTGGTATTTTCACTGTCTGATGCTGTAACTGTTGCAAGTTTCACAACGAATGTATTTTTGAATTATACTTCTTTTGACTTTAGGCTTTTTAAGTTTTTGTAGGTTTTCTTTTGAAGTTCTGATGGGACTGTGCTATTATGCTTATTTGTGGCTTGACTTTTTTTTACTCCTTTTTTTTTATGGGAAGAAAAAAGATTCACCAGAAGCATTAGCATATCCAGTTTGCCCTGTACTGCTTCTTTCTCCCAGCAACAGCAGTTTGTATCCCAGTAGTTCACAGGCAAAAGTACTGGCAGTTGAGTAACTGTTTTTGTTTGACAAATTTCCAGAGCTTCACTTATGAAAACCCATTGATTTTCATTAACTTTGGGTTTCTGGGACATGAGTTTAGAGTTCGTGTGATTTCTTTGAGTTTCTCCGTTATTGATTTTTTTTTTTTTTTTTTTAATATAGGTGTATTTGCTTGTTTGTTTGTTTCATGGTACTTTTGTCATCAGACTTGGCACTTCCATAAAAATTAATGAAAACAATGAACCTTGAAAAAGTCAGCTTAATATTTTGACTGTCATTTAATCTGTCCTGTTACAACATATTGATAACCTAGTCTTTTCACATGATAGACACTGAAGGAAATGCTTCCTTTTCGAAGCTGGAAGTTTTTCTGGGCTGTCCCCTAAAGAGAGCTTTGAGAAAAGTTACATGCTTCCCTTGTCTGTCTTTTTTCACTATTTGCTCAGACACTTTTTCGAAGAATATCAAGAAAACTCTATTTTACATATGTCAGGAAAAGTCTTACTGAAGGTTAATAGCCTACAATTAAATTAGAAGACTGACTTCTGAATATTTAAGCTGTTCACAGTTGTCCTTTGTACAGGGGCATGGATGTGTGTGAATATATAGGCATATTCTGCCATCACAATTTTTGGGACATTGATTTTGTTACAAAGTGAATTCTTGGTGAGAAATCCTTTACCATCTCACTCATTTTGCATAGCAACTTTTCAAAATAGCCTTGAGTGCAATTTGTGTGCCCTCAAAATGGTTCATTGTCTGGACAAATCTAAACAAATGAGTGGATAATAGGACAGATGAGTTAAAGAACTGCTGGTAAGTCTTTTCAGTAAAAATTAATTTGGGTAAATGGGGAAAATATCTAGAAGTATGTGCATTGTTTTAAACAGTTTCTAACAGCTTGTGTTTCCTATGCTTGAGACTATTGAAAGCAAGCATTCAGATTCCCTTGTCAGATGAGTTTAAAAGTGAATAGTTTATATTTCTGATTGTTCAACTTTTGTTTTTATTTAGAGACTGAAAAACTTTATTAAATTTAAACATTTGTGTTCTCAGAGTATCACCTATCTGTGCAATAGTTAGACATTACTCTTGTCTTGGTGATCAGATGTTTTGTAGTGTCAGCTTTTAAAACCTGTTTTTCTATTTCTAGGCATAGCTGGTGACACTGTAATTAAGGAGTTGCTTAACAGTTCTCTTCTTACTCTTATTTTTTATAACTTGTGCCAAACTGTACCTGTATGAGTTGAAATTTTCCAAAGTATTCTTTTCTGTCCTACTTTTGAAATTCAGCTGTTGTGAGCTCAAAAGAGGGGGGAAAGTTGTGATTTTGCTGTAGCGTTATTTAGGAGTATTTCTTTGAAGCATTTGTGCATCCCCAGGTTTTGAAGCAAGGTCCTAAAGTTCAGTAAAATGATGTGAAAGGCAGCCTTTTAGAAAGGTTATGATCCTTACTCTCAGTTAAAATGCTTTCCTTCTTGGTCTTGGAATAAACCTTTGAAAAGGAGTTGGCATAGCAGAGCGTAATAGCTAAAGTTACCGGAGATCTTAATGAGCTACTTTTGCTTGCCCAAGATACTCTGATGGACTTTTTTCACAGAGCAGCCAAGTATGTTCCAGACTATGGTTTGGTGGGTCCTTGAGCTTTTACAAAAGTAGGTTCTTGGTACTGACTGCTGCAGCTGAGAGCAGTGGCCTTTCAGTCCATTCAGTGCCATTAATTGCTGTGGTATCATTAATTGCATGTGGATTCATGTCAGGAACCATAGTGCAGAAATCATGCTGAACAATTGCAAAACAAAACAATAACAAGGGAAAGAAAAAAATTGAGCAATGAGACTTGGGAGTCCTACCTATCCTTATGTAAGGTTGCACTCAAGAGACTGTAGGGCAACAAACTGCGTCACACTGGCGTGTTGGAAATCTGCTTGGTTTCTGATGATAAGAGTTTTCTTTGGCTTTATGGTTTTTAACTTTGTTAGAGAAATAAAACTAGTTAGAGAAATAAAGTGTATAAACATATCCTTGAGCTCCCTTCCAACCTGGTATTCTAGGATTCTATATGGCTCATCACATACAATTTTGAATCTCTTTATATTTTTCTTCTTGTGTTTCCTAAACTATCAGCCCAGGTGTTTGCTAAATTGTGATGAAGTAAGATTGCCACGTTTTCAGTAGTGGAGTTGATTATTTATCATTGTGTTTACAGGTAGTAGTAGCCTCAAGAAAGGAAAAGAAAAGCAAACTGGTGGTGGCGCGAAAGCTCATAGTCTTTGTTAACCAGATATTAGCCAGTAAAACTTAAAAACTGACAGGCAGTTTATTGAGAAGCTATTAAACTTGAGAGTGGCAAAGTTGAAAACTATCTTCTTGTTATATACTGGACAGCATACACAGATCTGCACATGTAACGTGCTATGGTGGATGCTACTTGTCATCTGTGGAAAAGAAGCTTCTACTGGGCTGTGTGTTCACTCGGAGAAGCAGCAATTCCTATGAAATATTTGCCAAGTGAAAAAATATGTACATATTTTGTATGTAATATGGAAAATCATCTGTTTCAGGTACTGAGCAGTACAGTGAGTACACAGGCTATGCAGAAACTTACCGGTGGGCAAGAAGCCATGAAGATAAGACCCCGAGGTAAAGTTCCACATAAATATTTCAAGTGAATGAATAAATAAATGTTATAAACTTGAAAACCTGGTGCTTTAAGTATTTCCTAGCATTTGCCTTAATAGACAATTTGACTGGTTGATCCTGCTCTTTTAAGTAGAGCCAGTAAGCTAAGAAAGTTAACTCATATTAATAATGAGATATTAATGCTAATAAATGGTACCTCACAATATGTCAGTTCTTAAACCAACATCTTTTAGTTATATGTATATAGTCCAATTTTTTGTTAAGATACAGACCGAACTGTAGATTGTAATGCCACAAGAAGTTTAACAATGATGCCTCAGGTGCCACAGTGCAGAGATGTGTGGCAAAATAAGATTTAATATCATGAATCTGAGTAGAAAGCTCTGAGCTCTTGAATTTGTTTCTCCAACAATGTTATAGTGTACACACAAAATTCATTTAGTATAGAAACATACACAATGTACTCTCATTTAGATGTTGAAAGAAGACAGAGAGCCAAAGTGCCTTTCTTTGACCTTGCAGTGTTCTTACATACTTAATAAATAACGCTGTGTAATTAGATTTGTTTCACGTTTATGCACAATGTCTAGCCAGAGTATTTCTAAATTTATAGGGAGACCTGTCTCATTTCTGATACTGCCTTTGTTCCCAACCCACAAAGAAAAAATTGTCTTTTGTGAGCTCACCTTTCTAGCTTCTAACAGAGAAGCTCTGCAGGGAATTGCTGATTTTTGGATCATGATTATATGGCCAATATTAAACAACTAATGTCATCCACTTTTCTTCTCCCTCCAATTTTAGGGATGAATGGCAGCGACGCTACACTGAAATTGTTGCTATAGATGCATTTCATTTCAGACGTTTCCTTGATCAGTTTGGTCCAGAGAAAATTAGAAGAGAGCTCAATAAGGCCAGTAACTTCTTACAACAACCTGCAGTCTCATGTTTATAGTACCTTTTCAAATATTTTTGTATTAGTATTTTCAGCTAGGGAAGTTCTTGCTTCGTTGTGTCTCTTATAAAAGGTGTGCTTCAGGGTTTTACTGTCCAGTGTTAAAGCAGAACCTTGTCAAATAGAATGATTCTCATCCTTTGATATGCTATTCAAAGGTGTATTTTATTTAACTTTCCAAAATATAAACAAATTTTGGATATATGTTTTGTTAACTCTTCCCTGTCCTGCTTCTAAATTATGATTTTGAGTTCTCTTCCCCTGATCGGCCCTGCTGAATCCTACTTGGCCCTGCAGTCAAGGTGGAGAAGGAGATGCTTCATGTTTTAACATGGAGACAGTTTATAAATATGGTGCCACTTGCTTTTCTTCCATGTTTCTTGTTTGCTCTTGGGGTATTGCTGTGTTACCTGCAAGTTTATCTTTCCATATATTGATGTTGTCTTGAGATCAGATCCAGCTGTTCATAAATCTCTCTTTATTTGCACAATAGCTGCAAGGGCTGTTGCACCTAAATATGTGTGTATACATGCCAATTAGAGCTTACAGTGATGCAGGTGTTCAGAAGACTGATAAATGAGGCCAGTTTTAATCCTTGAAACAAAACTTTTAGACTGACTTTCAGAAACAGCACACTTCCTACTAATAATTCTTACAAATTATTAATCATTTTCACTATGTATTCAAAGCAGTCAGTCCTTGACCTTGCCCTGCATTAGCTGTGTGTATATAAAACTGCACTGCTGCAATGGCTATGGTCCTTCATGGTCTTAGTCATCAAAGTTGCCAGGCTGAAGAGCTCTGACAAGGGAAACTGGAACTGCAGTGGGCATCTTTTTTTTTTTTTTTTTTTTAACTCCCATGCCCTCACTAAGATCTTGTCCTCAAACAAGATATTTCATTTTCTAGATGGTTCCCAGCCCTTGGTCTCTGCCCTGGACTATGTGCTGCATAATGTTTGGGAACTTGAAGTGACATTCCCAAGCCATGGCAGGTGCTTTATCATGTTGCATGGCTGAGATTTTAATGTTATTTGTTTTTCTTCTTGCTTTGCTGCTGCTTCTTTTCTTGAAGCTAAAGGAGTCTTTTCCCAGCTCGTGAGGCTGTACTTTCTCAATGACTAGTAATTGCCATCAGTGAGCTGTTTGGAGTTCTGAGACCTTGGCTTTCAGCCTGTGCCAATGTTTTCAAGGCCTTTGCTGTTATTCCATGCATAAATTTTATCTCCTAACAAGAGGTGCCTGGTATCAATCTCCAGTTCACACAGCAAATTCTCATAAGTTAATAAGAAGGCTAATGGGCCAGAATGAGGGCCTTGCATGGCGAGTGTAAAACATAGTGAAAGGTCTGTGGCCTGTTACAGCAATGGCAATGCTATTTTTACTGGGCAGCTGAGTACAAGAATGTTTATACAGTTATACTATACTAGTGTGCTTATACTTGGGGTCAAAACATGCTACCTATAAAGTCTTCTTGGTGTGCTTCTGTGTTTATAGATGCAGCTTCTTAAATATAAGGGCACAATACTACCGTTGTTAGTGTCTCCTGCTTTCTTTAGTATAGGAGGGTATGGAATAATATAGGATGATATAGGATGCATTTGAAATAAATTCAAACACAGGGCAGTGTGTTCCTAATTCTCAGCTGAAAAGAAATTATACCAGAAATCTCATCTTTCTCTTTTTTTTTTTTTTTCTTCCCCCTCCCAGAAATGATGTACAGTGCTGAAGGACTAATTTAATTTAGTTGTAAAACCTTAGCATCTTGACTAAAGTAACATTCATCAGCTTGTTTCTTCATGGTTGGTAATGAAATTAGCCCTGAAAAAAGACAGTAAATAAATTTTGTAAACTTCAGTGGTATCTTAGTACAAAATTCAAATTGCCTACTCTAGTGAATTTATGATCTGCCTATAATTTTAAATATTATTGCTTAGGTTTGGATTTTTAAAATAAATTACGGTAAATCTATGCAACTTTCAATACCGTGTATCAGTTTGGCTGATGTTATGTGATGAGGACTGATTAGTATTTAAAGAAAATTTTAAGCCCGAGTTAAGTCTTTTTTTACTACAGTAAAAATTTCATTAAGTACTGTGATGGGTTTTTTTCAGTTTGATTTAAAATTAATATTAACCTTAAGATTTTTGTGTGGGTGGAAACAAGTTGATGGAATAAGCTGAGACTCTATTTCTGTTATGATTTAATAAATGAGGACTCAGTCAGCACAGTGTATGCACATAAGCTTTGAAATACAAGTGTATTATCTATTAGTAGACACAGCTCAGCATCCAGAGGTTCTTTTGTTTGTTATTTTGTTAGACATTAGGAAATGATTGAAACAACTTAAAGTGATTCTTCTTACAACTTGTATTTTCTTATAAGCTTATATGATTTCCCCTTTATAAGATATATTTGTCTTAAAGAACCAGATGTTCACTCTGGGTTAGTTTTCTCCAAAGGTAGCTGTCTGAGGCTGACCCTTGTTTCTGGTTTAACCCATACTCAGAAAACAAGATTAATATTGTCTAAAGTCAGCTATTCAGAATAAGACAAAAAAAAAAATCATTGTATCTGATTTCAGCATTAAGATTTGCAGATATATGTGTAAGAGATGTCACTGTTTCGTCCTTGTTAGCCCCTTGAAATTACTGCCTGATAAAGACTTTCACTAGCAATGAGTTTTGCAATTGCAAGTTCCACTTTCCAAATCCTAAGAATCAACTGATTTACAGTTGGGATTGCAATCCCACTCATAAATGTCAATAAGCCTATTTTGATAGTCACCGATTAAAAAAAGGTACAGCTTCCTATTTGGCAAGAAGTGCATCCCTAAGAATTATGGTATGCAGGACAGTTATGTTTCAACTGGTGTTAACTCTTGAGAACCATATATAACAGTTTTATATGAAAACAAACAAATTGTAAACATCACACGAGATACCATATATTTGAAGTTGTGTAAAACTTAGAACCAGATTCACTTATGTAGTTCAAAAGGAACAGCTTTTCTGCTTCCGTATGGAAGCAACTGCTTTAAAACTGCACAGAAAGCTTTCATGTTCCTGTGTTCCTTGGTGAAACCTATTTAAAATAGGGGTGCATTGTCTCTTTTTTTAAAAAAAAGTGACTGGTTTTATCTTTATCCTTTATTTGCTATCTAAAATCATAGGGGAGCACTTACTTAAATATTTTTCTTCACTGCTGCTGAAGTCCTCCCAAGTATTTGCTGACTTTCTTACTGTTTCTGATGAGACAGTTTTTGTTCTCTATGTCCTGGCAAATTGAGAAATACATCCCCATTAAGTAAAAGCTGAAAAAAAATGGCATCCTGTTGCAACACCAATCTATTTCCCTCACTGGGAGTATAGAGCCTGAAGAATTACTGTCCACACAGAGTACTACCTTGCATGGCCCACTAGTTTTGTACAAACGTGCTTTGGACATTAAGCACACTAGTAGTAGCTCTTACTTGAAAGAGCTCAAGAAGCTGCATGCACCTGATGGTGTGCAAGTGTTCCTTATGCAAACTCTGAATCATGGTACCCTGATAAATTATAACTAACAGAAGTCTGAATTTGCAGCTTAAATCTGCTTGGAGTAAAAGCATGCGTACTTCAATCTGTACCAGGCAATTGTAAAGAGATTTATCCTTTTTTCTGTACATGGAAACACCTGCCTTTACTCAAGATTTCTCAGTTACTATTAAACTTTTTCACCTCCTGCCCTCATTTATTACATTAGACCTGTATTCTACGATGCCATTTTGTATTTTATTTTCAGTTTTGAGGGATTTCAGTAATACTGGACACAGCAGTTCAGCTGTCACGTGTGCTAAATGGGGCTGAAAAGCAACACACATGGTACAATGTACAGTTAAAAGTTATTTTCTGCTCTGGCTATCCTGAAAAGTTCCTATAGCTGTGATGAAATCCCTAGGAGTCAGCACTCATATCTCATTTTTAACTTGGATTCATATAATTCTTCTTACCTTAAATTCTTCAGTGATTGACCTTAAATTTAAAGCAAGACTAATGATGTACTGAAGTAGTTTGAATTTCGTAGTGCTAAAAGACAATCCTGATTACTGTTAGCATTTTATTGTTTGAAAATACTGCACCAGATTGCCTGTCAACTTCATCTTCTGACTCTTGTCTGCCTGCAGGCCTACTGTGGCTTCTCTCGACCCAATGTTCCACCTCAACATCTCTCTGCAATAGCCACAGGAAACTGGGGATGTGGTGCCTTTGGCGGGGACTCCCGATTAAAAGGTAAATTATAGCAATTCATTAATGTCTGAATTAATCAAATAACTTAGATTTTGACTCTTGGCTGGGTTTGTTGGTTTGGTTTTTTCCCAAGTACTTTTTTGTTGTTGTTGTTCCTATTTAATATATTTTAGCCAAGAACTGGAATAGTTAAACTGTCTGTAGAACTGGTTCATTAGCTTTGATCTTTATGCTATGAATAATGTGGCCTTCAACAATAAAAATGCACGCTGCTTTTATACTCTATTTTCAGTTTAAAGTTTGAAGTAAGTACATGATGGTGAAATGCTGGGTTTACAAGGACCTGTAGCAGTGAAACCTTCGAAAGCACAGACACAATATCAGTTCACAAAATTTTGTACATGTTCATTGCAGTTCTCAGTCGTATAAATCAGTTGACCTTTCTGGAGCAGTCTTTTTAGATTATGCTTGGAGTTCATATCTCTGCAAAGCTGTATAAAGTACCTGGTAATCTGCAAGGCTTCACAAACTTCCTGGCAATGCTTGATGTTTAGTTTTGCTCCTTAATATATTTCTGCAAGCCAGAGAGGTTTCCAGTCACTCAGACATGCTTCTTTCTTTGCTGATTTGCCTGCTATATCACTCACTTTCTCATGTTCTTTTATTTTTAATTAGAGTATTTATAATGCAGCAGATATCACATGCCTACATTCATTTAAGACCTTTTCCCATGAAGTCAAGAACTGATGGATCCTGACATTTAAATTGATGTCCTGATTCATATAGTTCTAAGGAGAAATTTGCATTTTTGTTGTTTTCAAACATTTGGAGAGTATTTAAAATTTGCTTTTCTGAACAGCTTTAGGTAGTTACATTGAGACAAACAATCATCAGGCTACCAGCTTCATTAGTTTTCTTTCTTAATGTGTTTTATTCATTGAGCATCTGGGTTTTTTTTTTTCTCCATCCTCATTGATTTCCTGACAGTTGGTTTTTGATTTCCATTAGATAAAATGGGCTGCCAAGTGCAGATCATAAATATCAGCAGTAGTATTTACTGCAGGATCTGATCATCCTTGACTATGATTATGTTAGGAAGGTTTAATAAATGCTTTGATTTGCATAAGGCCTCCTCTTGGGTCTGAACTGTAATATCCCATGTGCATTTTTTAACGTACGAGTTTCTGATAAAAATACAGCTCATCTGAGGTAAGCCATTATTTGTTCAACACTGGATGTGGCTTTCAGAGTAGGGATTGCTCACTGCAATGCTTTACTTCCTCTCCCCACTGGTCAGAGCTCAAAGCTGAAGCATACTGACAAAAACCACAAGAGCTGAGCCCATTTGGTGAGGTAGTCTATAAGAAAAGTCTGATGTAGACAAAGAAATGAGCTATGAGATATGATGCTTCGTAACTTAGCTATGAGCTCTGGGCAGAACAAGAGCATGTAAAGACTTGAACATTCTCTCAGTTTTCTTTTAACTTAATATTTTAGTTTGAGCTTTCATTTATGTAACTTTTCCTCTGGTTTTAGATCAACTTTATTTTTTTTCCTCAAAGTCTATGGGAATTAACACTTAACAACAAGTTACAGCACTGCTGCTGTTACAAAAAACCAATCTAAATCTATGTGTGTACTCTCAAGTCTTCTGTTCTTTTGTCAGACCTTACAAAGAAAGACTGATTTAACTTGCACTTAAGTTACTGTTTTTGTAAATCCAGCTTAATTTCTTAGTTGACTCTGAAAGATCAATATTTAATAAAGAGAATGAAATGACAGTGATGTGCTATGGGATATGGAGCTGGTCGTTTAGTATTTGATGTTTTTCTCTGAGCTGATGCTGACTAGAAACAAGAAGACTTCATGTGAGCTACTGAAAGAGTACAGTAGTTTCTCATGTGTGTTTTTGTCAGAATAGAGTTACATTTGATGTGTGATAACCAAATGAAGTCTTTTCTAGTTCACAGATATTCCCTGCACAGTCGTAAGTGCTAAAGATCTTTCTCTCTTTTGTTCTAAAATGCGGTATAGGGTTATTCTGAACTGCAAATTCTCTCAAAGGATTCACTTCATTATAAGCAAATTTCTTACACAGGAGAATAATCTTTTATGCTTCATAGGAAGTAATGAATTCTTCATTTCAGAATAGGTTTTAGAAAACTATGAGATTATAAGTATCATGATTTCACTGAACCCAAATAAATAGCTTTTGTTGACTACACAGGCTTGACAGTGTATTTCAATGGCAAAATAATTTTCATAGTTTAAAATCTTGCTTTTTCATTTAATATTCTTTAATATACACCCTTGTCCTTTCAGAAGTAGTATCTGGATCTGTAATAGAAACTTCAGAACCACCAAAGTATTTGATG
>NW_010308757.1:0-2690 GCF_000700745.2 Antrostomus carolinensis
ATCCCTAATATTCTGTGTGATTCTGTGTGTGCCCTGGGCCTGGCTCACCCCCATTGCAGCCAGGACTGAGTTTTGTGGGTTTTGCACACAGCAGTGATTTTTTTTTTAATTATTATTTTTTTTTACCCAGGCAGCACAGGCAACAGCACCACATTCGAGGAGGCAATGTGAGAATTCCCGTTAAACAGAGTACATGAGACCTTTGAGAGGAGCTCATGGGCCAGCTTGGCAGGTGCATGTAAAGTCACCAGAACTCATTCAAGTCAATGGAGATGTCCTGATTTACACCAACAGAACATCCAGCCCTTAGCTCATGGTACCAGATGGTACTTTATAAGCACAGGAATTACTTCAGAGTGTGGCTATTACCCCAGTACTAATGAATTACAAATAACGCCTTCAGGAAAAGCCCTTTGCTGACTAAGAAACATGTCCCTGAGATAAACTAACTGTTGAGGTTTAAAGGGTCAGCAATTTTTTAAAAAATATATTTTATTCCTAGGAAGTTAAAGGGCCCCAGAAATATCCCGCTGGCCTCATTAGCAAATATTACCCAGTTTTTCTTTCATAGTGTAGCAGGGGGGAAGAAAAGCGCATAAAATAAACACCTGGCAGGAGTGCATAATCTGCATAAATTCAAGTGGTTACACTCTTGACAGAAAACCAAACCAAAATGAGACTTTCAAATCTGGCAATGAGACCTCGGTGATGATTTATTTTCATGCAGAGAGTACATGGCTTGGATTTCAAAGAGTAGCCTTGCAGATCCTGGTGCTCCATTCCCTCTGGATGGACAAGTCAACTGATGCAACTCCTCCAGCTTTTCTAGGTGTGAGCCACAGGTGAAACAGGACCAGTCCCACCTCTGCAGATTGCTGCTACTAGGGCTGAGTAGCAGTTTCACATCGTGGTTGTAGGTGTTGTCCAGGTTGGTGGCCCACAAGGTGGGAGGTTTAGTGCTTGTTGGTCACAGTCACACAGTGTGAGTCCCTGTGATGCAGCAGTCGTGCTACTTCAAGTTGCAGGTGAAGTTTGTTTTGAGCCCTGCTGATGGGTCACAATGCATTTCTGGCTTCTAGGAGATTTGTTATTCTCCTTACTTGGGTTTTTTGGGGATGATCATCCCCAACCTGTGTCATTTCTCCATCAGCATCCAGTTACACAGTGACCAAGTGAGCTCACCTACGTGCCACATTGTTTTGCGAGCCATGGTTTGCTGTGGCCAACTGGCTGTGCTGGTTAAGTGGAGGGACCAACACAGGAAGGAGAGGGCATGTGGTTGTCCCCTCCCTGGAAGTGTTTAAGGCCAGGTTGGATGAGGCTTTGAGCAACCTGGTCTAGTGGAAGGTGTCCCTGCTGATTGCAGGGGGGTTGGAACTGGGTGAGCTTTAAGGTCCCTTCCAAACCAAACCATTCAATGATTCGATGTGACATTTCTCCACTCTCCTCTGCATTGTAGTCCTGACAAAAGGTTTCTACTAATTCATTCACCCTCTGGTACGAGAACCCTCTGGTTTCCCAGGGAAAATGATTTGCCACACTATTTATGCAAATTGGCATCAAACAACCTATTGACGTAATCTACCGTGTCTCCCTATTTTCAAGCTTTCTTTTGCCTGGCAGGTGGGTGTTGTGGATGAGGAGATAAGTCATACCATCTCACCCCACCCTGTTCTCTAAGCTGAGCAATATTTAATGTCTTCTTACATCAGTGCCATGCTGGAGACCATGTTGAGGACTGTATCAGCCCTTACCACTGGCAGGCTGGCTCTCTTAAATTTCCCAGATTCCCTCACTTTTTCCAGATGAAGGAGGAGGAAGAAGGAGTAGAAGAGATGGAGAAAGGTGTCCAACCTGTGGGAGGTGGCAGGAGGGGAAAAAGATTGATCTGCAAGGCAAGATGAAGTAAACCTTGTGAGCTCATGGAGGAGAAGGGCCTGGGGTAGATGCCCACCCTCTCCCTTTGGTAGCTCATTCAGAGCATGTCCAGGTGAGTGACAGCTCTAAACTCTGCTGGTCCTGTATCTATAAAGTGCTTTCTTCAGGGAAGTGGTGGGCAGGTGAGGACAGAGCTGGGAAATGGTGTCCCTCTGGCAGTTGCTGAGGATCTCCAGGTACTGCAGCAACCTAGAGGAAAGACCTTTGCTGCCTCTTTGCAGTGAGCACTTCTTGTGCCAACTGAGTTCCCCCAGATGGAAATGGGGCCTTTTCTTTTTGAATGTGTATTTCCATTGGGAAGAGGAAGAGCTGAGGTGGGGACAGTCCTAGAGCAGGTTGGAAAGGAATCCTCACCATGCCAGGAGAATTCATGGCTTTCTCCAGGTTCCCTTATGCACAATTACTGGAAAATTAAGCACCATATGAGATTTTTTGATAGTATGAAGGGAGGGGAAAAAGTGCAGAGGGATAGTCTCTAAAAGGATTTTTTTAAGTGTGTTAGTAAATTTTAATGCTCAATTAATTTTAGGTGCTAAACAACATATTTGCAACAAAGCTGGTCTCATCAGAATAATAGAAAATAGATGTTCACAGACAAATTATTGATAAGGTTTAACAGGACCATATCCATTCAGGGTGGTGTGCCATGATGCTTCTTCTCTTTGTATATCTAATTTTCTGTTACTTTCATTCCCTTTTTCCCACCTTTTAACCCCAAATGTTTTAAACCACCCCCAGCTCTGCCTTTCCTG
>NW_010308757.1:2732-5317 GCF_000700745.2 Antrostomus carolinensis
TCCTTCCCCAAGAAAAGACACCATTCAAAGTATCAGGGTGCAAACCAGCATATTAACAACCCAAAATATAACAAATCCAGCAGCCTGATGTATTTCAGCTGAAGTCTGGAGCCTGCATTTAAGATGATGCGTTGAGGTGGAGGTACACACCTTAGAAACCAAAGGCAAATAGATTGCTTTCTTTTAATCTTTTGTCTCCAACCAAGAAAGCTAGAAAGCAGGAAGAAAAGAAAAAGGAGTACTGAGATTCTGTCAAAATCACAGACTCAGACTTGAATTTTAAAAACCCTCATGGAAAAACGGCTCTTTTTTCTTCTTTTTTCTTTTTTCTTTTTTTTTTTTTTTTTTTCAGCAAAATTAGGAATTATCACTTTGAGACCTAATCCCAAAGGATCTTGTCAGTCACTGGGCTTTGGAAACCACTAAACAGGAAACACCTCTGGAGGGTTTTATATATTTCCCTGCAAATGCACCATAGAATGGAGTCATAGAAGAGTTTGGGTTGGAAGGGACCTTTGAAGGCCATCTAGTCCAACCCCCTGCAGTGAGCAGGGACATCTTCAACCAGATCAAGTTGCTCATAGCCCCATCCAACCTGATCTTGAATGTTTCTAGAGTTCTTTGGGATTGCAGTCGCCTCTGGGCCTATCTCCAGCCACACTGAACAGATACCACCCCTGCTAAATCTTTTATTTTGCACCTTTAGGCATGATGTCTTCATTTGCTCCATCCTCTAGTTTCCCATCTACCAATATGAGGATTAGGGGAGGGCAAAGCGACAACTAAATGGCAGCTTCTGGCAAAGATTTCTTCTCTTCATTGCTTGGAGATGTGCTTCAGTAGGAGCAAACCAATTCTCTCTTCATGGCAGACTTCAAAGGAGCATGGCAAGGTTGGACCCAGAGCATGTGGAGAAGCAGGTGTCTTGGAGATGTAGGTGAGCAAGAGGATGTAGGAATGCTCTCCAGCTCCAGGATTATTTCCAGGCTCACCACAGTTGGAATGATAAAATGACAAGGGAATATGTCCCCAAAACATCATCACAAAACAAAATGGCCCAAATGAATCCAGCAGTTTATGTGTTAATCTGTAATAACCAGATTATGTGTGAATTCAGCAGTCAGGAGCTGCCTCTTACAACCAGCACAAACCTCTCCTCACCCAACACTATTTTACTGTGATAGTTTCATGTTTCTTCTTCCAGGCAGCAAAAAAATCCTCATAATTGTGGCTTCTTCAAAGCAGGGAAGGAAGGAAGGAAGGTTGATTTCTTCTCCCCACATCCAAAAATCCATACTTGAGCAAAGACTGGGAAAAATTCACATACAGAAGTATCATCTTGCAATTAATCATAAAACCTGGCATAATGTAGCAGTGATTACTGAGCAAGAACAAACACCCACTCTGTTCTATCTTCTTTTTGTCAGGGTTTGGGCAATTTTCAAGAGTTAATAGGTAAAGCTTAGTTTTTCAATAGCTCTGACTTCCTTTTTCTTTTGCTTCTTTCTTTTAAAGACTGCTCTTTCCTCGATTATTACACATCCCAGTAGGTATTAGGCATTAATGGTTGTTTTCACATTGCTTGCTGGGTCCATATTTGAAAAGTAAAGTAGGTAGTTGGTAGCAAATTTGAGTGTTCCTGACCCACGTGTTAAATGCAAACTCCAAAAGTTTACAGTGCTGCTGAGTGATTAAATATGTGGATCAACACCAGATGACCCAAAATAAATGTGTGCCACTTTTTTGTGTTGGGTAAAAAAAGGGAGAAGAAAGAAGTGGGGAAATAAGGTGGATTTTTTTAATTATTTTTTTTTTTTCCAAATCTATGAAATTCAGATATTACTGTGGCCTCCAGATTGCTGCTTCTCTCCCTGAGCTGCTCTGTGACACGCTGCAAGCTGGGCTTCCTGGATTTTATTCATCACTTGTAAATAGTCCAAGAATGAAAAAAAAAAAAAAAAAAAAGCCATTATTCTGGTCAGAAAGCACTTTGGCTGGAAGGCTGCTTTTTTTTATTATTATTTGTGTCTGTTGCAGTCCACAAATAATAAATAAAACCTTGAGTAATTTAGTTTTAATTATGCTCCCTGGTTTCATTACTTTGCCATGTCCCAGGTGTGCCAGATCCGTCCCTCTCTTTAGCTACTGGATCATTTCCACAGCACTGTGCATCTGATGATTCACCCTTGGTGCTTTGGGGATGTCCACCAGCCCTTTTCTTCTCTCTGCCGCTGGACTTTGGCATTGCCTTGTTGCAATATGTGCTACCCCAGGTTGGAGCAGCTGTGGGGTGGGAGGGACAGAGCAGAATTTGGGGAGAAATCAAGCAGAGATGCTCAGGGAGTTTGTAGTTGACTCTTCCTGTCCCTCCCTGCAGAAGCTGATGGGTTCTCAACATCAGAACCATTCACAGCAAAGATCTCAGCGTATCTCCCCCTTCAAAACCAGGGAAATGTTTGAAATAACCCTTTTGGACCTTTTTTGAAGTGAAAATATCCTCTCCCAGGGTCAACATTAATTTCCATTTAGATGTTTAGCTAGAAAAGAGAAGGAAAACAGGATGGCTGACATCAAAAGAGCCGCCT